>NC_070636.1:531989-774489 GCF_947347685.1 Pleuronectes platessa | reverse complement strand
TATCTTCTGATCCTGACTCGAGGAGGAGTGAGATGTTTGTAGCTTCTGATCCTGACTCGAGGTGGAGTGAGATGTTTGTAGCTTCTGACTCGAGGTGGAGTGAGATGTTTGTAGCTTCTGATCCTGACTCGAGGTGGAGTGAGATGTTTGTAGCTTCTGATCCTGACTCGAGGTGGAGTGAGATGTTTGTAGCTTCTGACTAGAGGTGGAGTGAGATGTTTGTAGCTTCTGATCCTGACTCGAGGTGGAGTGAGATGTTAGTAGCTTCTGACTCGAGGTGGAGTGAGATGTTTGTAGCTTCTGATCCTGACTCGAGGTGGAGTGAGATGTTTGTAGCTTCTGATCCTGACTCGAGGTGGAGTGAGATGTTTGTATCTTCTGATCCTGACTCGAGGTGGAGTGAGATGTTTGTATCTTCTGACTCCAGGAGGAGTGAGATGTTTGTAGCTTCTGACTCAAGGAGGAGTGAGATGTTTGTAGCTTCTGACTCAAGGAGGAGTGAGATGTTTGTAGCTTCTGACTCAAGGAGGAGTGAGATGTTTGTAGCTTCTGACTCGAGGAGGAGTGAGATGTTTGTATCTTCTGACTCGAGGTGGAGTGAGATGTTTGTAGCTTCTGATCCTGACTCGAGGTGGAGTGAGATGTTTGTAGCTTCTGACTCGAGGAGGAGTGAGATGTTTGTAGCTTCTGATCCTGACTCGAGGTGGAGTGAGATGTTTGTAGCTTCTGACTCGAGGAGGAGTGAGATGTTAGTATCTTCTGATCTTGACTCGAGGAGGAGTGAGATGTTTGTAGCTTCTGACTCGAGGAGGAGTGAGATGTTTGTAGCTTCTGACTCGAGGAGGAGTGAGATGTTTGTAGCTTCTGACTCGAGGAGGAGTGAGATGTTTGTATCTTCTGACTCGAGGAGGAGTGAGATGTTTGTAGCTTCTGATCCTGACTCGAGGTGGAGTGAGATGTTTGTAGCTTCTGACTCGAGGAGGAGTGAGATGTTTGTAGCTTCTGATCCTGACTCGAGGAGGAGTGAGATGTTTGTATCTTCTGACTCGAGGAGGAGTGAGATGTTTGTAGCTTCTGATCCTGACTCGAGGTGGAGTGAGATGTTTGTAGCTTCTGACTCGAGGAGGAGTGAGATGTTTGTAGCTTCTGACTCGAGGAGGAGTGAGATGTTTGTAGCTTCTGACTCGAGGAGGAGTGAGATGTTTGTAGCTTCTGATCCTGACTCGAGGAGGAGTGAGATGTTTGTAGCTTCTGATCCTGACTCGAGGAGGAGTGAGATGTTTGTAGCTTCTGACTCGAGGAGGAGTGAGATGTTTGTAGCTTCTGACTCGAGGAGGAGTGAGATGTTTGTAGCTTCTGATCCTGACTCGAGGTGGAGTGAGATGTTTGTATCTTCTGACTCGAGGAGGAGTGAGATGTTTGTAGCTTCTGACTCGAGGAGGAGTGAGATGTTTGTAGCTTCTGACTCGAGGTGGAGTGAGATGTTTGTATCTTCTGACTCGAGGTGGAGTGAGATGTTTGTAGCTTCTGATCCTGACTCGAGGTGGAGTGAGATGTTTGTAGCTTCTGACTCGAGGAGGAGTGAGATGTTTGTATCTTCTGACTCGAGGTGGAGTGAGATGTTTGTATCTTCTGACTCGAGGTGGAGTGAGATGTTTGTAGCTTCTGATCCTGACTCGAGGAGGAGTGAGATGTTTGTAGCTTCTGACTCGAGGAGGAGTGAGATGTTTGTAGCTTCTGATCCTGACTCGAGGTGGAGTGAGATGTTTGTATCTTCTGATCCTGACTCGAGGTGGAGTGAGATGTTTGTAGCTTCTGATCCTGACTCGAGGAGGAGTGAGATGTTTGTAGCTTCTGACTCGAGGAGGAGTGAGATGTTTGTAGCTTCTGATCCTGACTCGAGGAGGAGTGAGATGTTTGTAGCTTCTGACTCGAGGAGGAGTGAGATGTTTGTAGCTTCTGACTCGAGGAGGAGTGAGATGTTTGTAGCTTCTGATCCTGACTCGAGGTGGAGTGAGATGTTTGTAGCTTCTGATCCTGACTCGAGGTGGAGTGAGATGTTTGTATCTTCTGACTCGAGGAGGAGTGAGATGTTTGTAGCTTCTGACTCGAGGTGGAGTGAGATGTTTGTAGCTTCTGATCCTGACTCGAGGTGGAGTGAGATGTTTGTATCTTCTGACTCGAGGAGGAGTGAGATGTTTGTAGCTTCTGACTCGAGGTGGAGTGAGATGTTTGTAGCTTCTGACTCGAGGAGGAGTGAGATGTTTGTATCTTCTGACTCGAGGTGGAGTGAGATGTTTGTAGCTTCTGATCCTGACTCGAGGTGGAGTGAGATGTTTGTAGCTTCTGACTCGAGGTGGAGTGAGATGTTTGTAGCTTCTGATCCTGACTCGAGGAGGAGTGAGATGTTTGTAGCTTCTGACTCGAGGAGGAGTGAGATGTTTGTAGCTTCTGATCCTGACTCGAGGTGGAGTGAGATGTTTGTATCTTCTGACTCGAGGTGGAGTGAGATGTTTGTAGCTTCTGACTCGAGGAGGAGTGAGATGTTTGTAGCTTCTGACTCGAGGAGGAGTGAGATGTTTGTATCTTCTGATCCTGACTCGAGGTGGAGTGAGATGTTTGTATCTTCTGACTCGAGGTGGAGTGAGATGTTTGTAGCTTCTGATCCTGACTCGAGGTGGAGTGAGATGTTTGTAGCTTCTGACTCGAGGAGGAGTGAGATGTTTGTATCTTCTGACTCGAGGAGGAGTGAGATGTTTGTAGCTTCTGACTCGAGGAGGAGTGAGATGTTTGTATCTTCTGATCCTGACTCGAGGTGGAGTGAGATGTTTGTATCTTCTGACTCGAGGTGGAGTGAGATGTTTGTAGCTTCTGATCCTGACTCGAGGTGGAGTGAGATGTTTGTAGCTTCTGATCCTGACTCGAGGAGGACTGAGATGTTTGTATCTTCTGACTCGAGGAGGAGTGAGATGTTTGTATCCCAACAGGTCACATGGACACCTGCTCTTCATCTTCATCTCCGCCTTTTCCTCTCCTCTGTCACCTCCTCTTATTCATCTTCATCTCAAGCTCCTCTTTATCTTAGTTTCCTTGTTTCTCCTCGTCATCTCCTCCTCCTCCTCTTTATCTTAGCCTCCTCTTCATCTCCTCCTCCCTCTCTTTCTCCTCCTCCTCTCAATGTGTTTAGATCTGTGTCCCTCAGTGGGACAGCAGCTCCGTTGATCTTTACTTTTTATGAATCATAATCCAGGATGATGGTTGTTGATTCTCACTTTTGATTTATTTATGTTGTTGCTTTGACCGTTTTGTGTTTTGCAGGAATATTTTCTATTTTTGTGGTTTTCTGTTCATATGGTTTCCTCCTCGCTCCACCTGGACTCTTCTCCTCAGGGAATCATTAAGTGCTGAGGTCGTTGAAGTCACAGTGACTCAGCATTTTCATTTTCAGAGGGACACAACTCTTTCAGATATATAACCTATATATCGATTTATATGTATAATGATTTTCCACTATATACATTCATCTAAAATATAATTTAATATATATATATATAATAAATGAATAAAGATTAAAACTCAAAGTATCAGTTATATGGTTGAAATGTAGAATTATTGTGATTCATAATGTCAGTTGGACGTAGCTCCTCCCTCTTCAGTGTCCTTCGTCCTCTGGTCACGTTTCAACACTTTCATATTCATATATAGATAATCTGGAAGTTGACAGCAGCAGGAACATCCAAGCTTCATGAACACGTTCTGATGAAATCTGAAAATGAAAATGTCCGACCACCAGTGGATGATTCTATAAACTATATAAAAAAGGCTTAGATTAAATTCCCTGCACGTTGAACCACATTTGGATGATTTAGTAAATGAGGTCTTGACTTTTCACGTGACTTTAAATGAGGATTCATACGCAGCGTGGGGACCTGGTCCAGTGTGGAGCTGCTCTGACTGTTAGCTGCTTCTCTGCTCTGAGTCTCCCTCCCTCTACCACTCTCTCTCTCTCTCTCTCTGTCCGTCTATCTCTCTCTCTGCCGGGTCTCTGACATCCATCCGTCCGTCTCCCTCCTATCTCTCTGTCCATCCAGGCTGGATTGATGTAACCTGGGATGCCGGCGGCTCTAACTCTTACCGTATGGGCGCTGAAGGGAAGTTTGACCTCAAGCTTGCTCCAGGGTTCGACCCTGAGTCGGCTGCCACAGCGCCGTCACCCAAACCTGTCTCATCCACTGTTTCAGGCCCCGCCTCCTCCACGGTGGGACCCTCCGTGACGCCGGCAGCCATCGGCGGCACGACCACCACCACCTCCTTCTCCTCGTCTTCCTCGCACCAGCAGTTGTGGAGCAGCCTGGTGAAAAATAACTGTCCCGATAAGGGCGGAGCCACGTCGCTGGGCGGGGCCAGCTCGTCCAGCAGGAAGGGCAGCAGCAGCTCCGTCTGCAGCGTCGCCTCCTCCTCCGACATCAGCCTGAGCTCCTCGGCCGGGCTCCCGGGTGGGGGGGGTCTGCGGCTGGAGAGGAGGGCCGAAGGGCTGCTGCTGGACCAGGGCTCCGGAGCGGGACTCGCCGGCTCCGACGGCCACGAGCCCATCGTGGTCCTGTCGTCTGCGGTGGAGGGCGGATCAGGCTCCGCCTCCAGCTCGGGAACGCTCACCGCCGACACGCCCGCCCCCGGAGACGAAGGCAGGAACAAGGACTCGTCCCTGGCGTCCATCGACCCGGCAGCAGCCATCTGCATGGGGCTGGTGAGCGTGAGCTCCCCCGACGTCAGCTCCGTGTCGGAGTCTTCCAGCAAGGACACGCCCTCCCAGAGGCCTCTGTGCTCGCTGGCTAACGCCCGGCTGTCCGTCAGCTCGCTGCTGGCCGCCGGCGCTCCCATGAGCTCCAGCGCCAGCGTCCCCAACCTGTCGTCCCGTGAGGCCAGCCTGATGGAGTCCTTCGTCCGCCGGGCGCCCAACATGTCGCGCACCAACGCCACCAACAACATGAACCTGAGCCGCAGCAGCAGCGACAACAACACCAACACACTGGGCCGCAACGTGATGAGCACAGCCAGTGAGTTCCCCAGCACCACACACCACTGTAACCAGTGTAACCACAGCATCACCACATGAACCATTAAGACCTGAGCTGCTGAGTAAACCCTCCATGTTGTTTCAAACACTCTCAGCCTCTGAAGCAGAGAGACGTGAAGATAATTGATTGTCAATATTTTATAACTTTTCTCTTAGTCATTGTTTTAGTGGGTTTGACCTGAGCCCAGTAAACAGTCATCACTTCATCCAGATGTTCCAATACCTTGTTCTGGTATTGGAACATCTGGAGAAGCTGATCTCTGCACTTCAGGAGGAATCAGACCTGAGATCAGATCTGTGTCCTGCAGCCAATCAGCAGCTGGGGTCTGACCCCCCCCCCCCCCCCCCCCCCTCTGTGTGTTGCAGCTTCTCCTCTCATGGGCGCTCAGAGTTTCCCTAACCTCACGTCCACCGGCACCACCTCCACCGTCACCATGTCAACCTCCATCGTGACCAGCAGCAACAACGTCGCCACGGCAACCACTGGTCTGTCAGTGGGCCAGTTGCTAAGCAACACCCTAACGACCAGCCTGACGTCCACGTCCAGTGAGAGCGACACGGGTCAGGAGGCGGAGTTCTCCCTCTATGGTACACAGACACACACACACACACACACACACACACACACACACACACACACACACACACACACACACACACAGACACACACACACACAGTAGTGGGGTTACTCATTGACATGATGTGTTCTCCAACACCTAACCTTGATCATCACATCTGAAGGCCTAACCCCCCCCCGCTTTTGGTTTGAGCTTCAAAATAATGTTCATCACTTCCAGATCAACAAACTGAACTTTCCTGTAAAACATGAACTTTCTAAAGTCTTATTAATTCTGCTCAGATCAGATTCTGCAGCTTCTGGTTGTTGATGTTTAAAGTTGAGAAAGATTTGAAATAAGAGAAGCTGCAGACATTCACTTTCTTTGTGATGTTGTTCTCTAATGAAAAGACGAGGGTCCAACCTGAATGATTTCATCCACATTAGCTCTGATCCAATGTCCTGCAGACTTCCTGGACAGCTGTCGGGCCAACACGCTATTGGCCGAGCTGGACGACGAGGAGGACCTCCCCGAGCCGGACGACGACGATGACGAGAACGAGGACGACAACCAGGAGGACCAGGAGTACGAGGAGGTCCTGGTACAGAAACCTCTTGTGTTATGGGTTTTACATTAACGGTCACTGGAAGTGAGTTTAACCCGAACCCGTCCTGCAGGAGGAGGAGGAGTACGAGACCAAAGGAGGACGCAGGAGGACGTGGGACGACGACTTCGTCCTGAAGAGACAGTTCTCTGCTCTGGTTCCTGCCTTCGACCCCCGACCAGGAAGAACCAACGTCCAGCAGACCACCGACCTGGAGATCCCCCAGCCCGGTAACACACACACACACACACAGACACACACCTGGCCTAGTTTTATGATTTAGTTTTGTAAAAGGAGATAATTCTATGTTTATTTAAATAAAAAACATGTCGGTGAATAAGTGACGTCATCGACTCAGTAATCAAATCTTCAGCTGATTTGTGAGTTTGACCGTTCCTAAGTGATCTGGTGCTTTGTGCCTCAGGAACTCCTCGCTCGGAGGTGCAGGAGGAGGTGGAGTGCGCCCCGTCTCCTCACCTCGCCCTCACCCTCAAGGTTTGTTCCTCTCTGGTTGTGAAACGTTGAGCTGAACTCGTCAGTGACAGGAAATAAAAACATAATGACAGAATCCCAGTCAGCGCTGGTCTCATGAAGCACGTGTGTTGGTTCAGGTGGCCGGGCTGGGAACCACCAGGGAGGTGGAGCTTCCTCTGTCCAACTACAAGTCCACCATCTTCTACTACGTCCAGCGGCTGCTGCAGTTCTCCTGCAGCGGAGCCGTGAAGACGGACAAGCTGCGACGCATCTGGGAGCCGACGTACACGTAAGAATCAACTCAGATCTGAACCTGAGCTTCAGCTTCTCAGATGTTTGAGGTCTCACTGTGTCTGTCCTTCAGGATCATGTACCGGGAGCTGAAGGACGCCGAGAAGGAGAAGGAGAGCGGCAAGATGGTGACTCACACGTTACAACATGAACCACTACAGTCACTGGTTGACTTTATACACAGTGATGTCTCATCACACCTGACCTCTGACCTGTTCCCCTCCTCCAGGACTTCTGTGAGCTCAGTGTCGGGGGTCGTTCTGGCGGTCTGAGCCCGAGTACAGTATCAGCCAATCAGAGCAGTGAGATCCTGGGCGCGGCCAGGGAGGCGGCCCAGGCGAAGGCGGGCTGCAGTCAGAACGCCTGCGGCGTGGAGGACGTCCTGCAGCTGCTGAGGATCCTCTACATCATCGGAGGAGACGCCAGCTCCAACCCCCGCTCGCTGCAGGAGGGTAGGACCACACTCTGTTTGAATCTCACGTCCTGATGATGAAGCAGTTTCTGATTTATTCTAATTTAATTTTGTGTTCAGACGTCGACGAGCTGCAGTTCAACGCGTCTCCAGAGGAGTTCACCAGTAAGAAGATCACAACCAAGATCCTGCAGCAGATCGAGGTCAGTCAGCACCAGACAGGAGTGGATCTGTGGTGCCGGTGGTTCGATGCCCGTTGGTCCAGGTCTTTGAACTGGTTTATTTCTGTTTCCCAGGAGCCTCTGGCGCTGGCCAGTGGAGCGCTGCCCGAGTGGTGTGAGCAGCTGACCTCCAAGTGTCCTTTCCTCATCCCCTTCGAAACCCGACAGCTCTACTTCACCTGCACCGCCTTCGGAGCGTCCAGGTGAGCCTGAGGGACAGGTCCTCCCCTGACTCCTCCCCTGACTCCTCCCCTGACTCCTCCCACTCCCCCACAGTGAGCCACACTGAAGGAAGTGACCGGGACTGAAAGTCCTCGAGCCAATGAACAGACACGAGAAGAAAATAAACAACAAATCTACCATCGTTCATTTAATGAATTATAACCGTTTCTTTTATATACTATTTGTTGTGGGAGTTAATTTGTTTCATTGTATTTTTCTATTTATTTATCTTTCCTCTGACCTCTGACCTCTGTGTCTTCAGGGCGATTGTGTGGCTGCAGAACCGACGGGAGGCGACCATGGAGCGCTCCCGCCCGTCCACCACGGTGCGCCGGGACGACCCCGGAGAGTTCAGGGTGGGACGTCTCAAACACGAGAGAGTGAAAGTCCCCCGAGGGGACGCCATGATGGAGTGGGCGGAGTCTGTCATGCAGATCCACGCTGACAGGAAGTCTGTGCTCGAGGTGAGAAGAGTTTCCACACTGATAACTGAGGGAAAGGATTAAGACATGAACATGGACTAATAAGGTGTCTGTGTGTGTGTGTGTGTGTGTCTGTGTGTCTGTGTGTGTGTGTGTGTGTGTCTGTGTGTCCAGGTGGAGTTTCAGGGCGAGGAGGGAACCGGCCTCGGCCCGACTCTGGAGTTCTACGCTCTGGTGGCTGCAGAGTTCCAGAGGACGTCTCTGGGCGTCTGGTTGTGTGACGACGACTTCCCCGACGACGAGTCCCGACAGGTCAGACTCACAGAGCAGCTGATAGGATGGGGGAGGTCAAAGGTCATGGGTCTGTTTGTCCCCTAAGTGCACAGTGACGTGAGCGTGTGCTGCTGGTTTCAGGTGGACCTGGGTGGAGGTCTGAAGCCTCCTGGTTTCTACGTGCAGCGCTCCTGTGGCCTGTTCGCGGCCCCGTTCCCTCAGGACAGCGAGGAGCTGGAGCGCATCACCCAGCTGTTCCACTTCCTGGGCGTCTTCCTGGCCAAGTGCATCCAGGACAACCGGCTGGTGGACCTGCCCGTGTCTCAGCCGTTCTTCAAGCTGCTCTGCATGGGAGACATCAAGTCCAACATGAGCAAGCTGCTCTACCAGTCCCGCAGCTCGCCCCACGGCCACGACCCCGACCGGCCCTACCTGCACCCCTTCCTGCTGCTGTCCGAGGTGCAGTCCGAGGCCTCCACCGAGGACAGCCAGGAGACCTACTCCCTGGGCAGCTTCGACGAGGACTCCAAGTCCGAGTTCATCATGGACCCCCCCAAACCCAAACCACCGGCCTGGTACCACGGCATCCTGACCTGGGACGACTTCCAGCTGGTCAACCCCCACAGGTCAGAACGCCCTGCTCCTCGGTCTTTATAGGTCTTTTTATTTTAAAGGAAGAAAGTAGTGAAGATCAAAAAGTAGAGGAGGAGAGGAGGAAATAAAGATGAAGAAGAGGGAGGGGAATGAGAAAGATGAGGGAAGAAGAGGAAAAGAAGGGGAAGTAGAGGAGTAAGGAGGAGAAGAAGGGGAAGTAGGAAGACGTGGAAGAAAAGGAGGAAGAGTTGTTTCTTCTTCCTCCTCTTGGTTCAAACAGCCACAGGAGTTGAACCAGAGTTTGAATCTGAAGCGGACTCAGAACACGTCTCATCTTTTCTGCTTTGTTCCACAGAGCCCGTTTCCTGAAGGAGGTCAAGGAGCTGGCGGTGAAGAGGAGGCAGATTCTGGCGAGCAAGAGTTTATCTGAGGACGAGAAGAACACCAGGCTGCAGGACCTGATGCTGAGGAACCCGCTCGGCTCCGGACCCCCCCTCTGCATCGAGGACCTCGGGTAAAACACACAGAGACCAGAAAAACAGAACCATCAGAAAGTGCAGACGAAAGTTTAGATACATCAGGATTCTCACTGTGATGAGAGTTGACTGATTTAACAGCTGACGTCAGAACAGTCACTGTTCAGTCAGAACCTTCAGCTTCATACAGAACCTGAGTCACGACCTGAAGCTTCAGGATTTTTCTTTCAATAAACGTGTCGAACCTGAGATGAACAGAACCTTCAGTCAGGATCTTTGCACTGAAGTATGAGGACAGGATGTTAGTGAACTCTGAGCCGAGAACAGGAACGTGTTTTTTAGAGAGAACGCATGAGAACTCGTCCAGAGCGACATGCTGAGACGCTCTGGACGCTCTGCACCTCCAGGGAGAGACGTCTGGATTTAGAGAAGATGCACAAATTCACTGTGTGACGGAGAAGAAGTGTGTTCATGTGATGCTGGACAGTGTCTCACTCTCTGTGTCTCTCTCTCCAGGTTGAACTTCCAGTTCTGTCCGTCCTCGAAGGTTCACGGTTTCTCTGCAGTGGATCTGAAAACCAACGGAGAAGACGAGGTAACGACGAGTGTGTGACGCTGACGAGCAGGAGGTGTCAGGTGAACAGATGTTAACACTGTGTGTGTGTGTGTGTGTTCAGATGGTGACCATGGAGAACGCTGAGGAGTACGTGGAGCTGATGTTTGATTTCTGTATGCACACTGGTATCCAGAAGCAAATGGAGGCGTTCAGAGGTAAAGCACTCGTCACATGACTCCACTCGTCTTCTGTAGAAAAGAAATGAGTGAAATTCAAACTTCTCCTCCTCTCCTCTCCTGTTTCTCCTCCTCTCCTCTCCTGGATCTCCTGGTTCTCCTCTCCTCCTCTCCTGGATCTCCTGGTTCTCCTCTCCTGGTTCTCCTCCTCTCCTCTCCTGGATCTCCTGTTTCTCCTCCTCTCCTCTCCTCTCCTGGTTCTCCTCCTCAGAGGGTTTTAACCGAGTCTTTCCGATGGAGAAGCTGAGCTCTTTCAGCCATAAGGAGGTCCAGATGATCCTCTGTGGTAACCAATCACCTTCCTGGACTTCTGATGACATCATCAACTACACTGAACCAAAGCTGGGTTACACCAGAGACAGGTATGTACACACACAGACACACAATACACACACAGAGATACACAATACACACCCACCTGAACCTTCCCCCCCCCTCAGTCCCGGCTTCCTGCGGTTCGTCAGAGTTCTCTGTGGGATGTCGTCTGACGAGAGGAAAGCCTTCCTTCAGTTCACCACCGGCTGCTCCACGCTGCCCCCTGGTGGCCTCGCCAACCTGCACCCCCGCCTCACCATCGTCAGAAAGGTAAACGCCTTCTTCTGCACACGTGAACTGAGCAAATCAAAGATGATTGACAGCTCATTATTGATGTTAAAGGTCTGTGTTCACATGTGATGTGTTTAAATACCCTGACCGGAGGTGGGACAGCAGAGCTTTGAGGAAATTAAACAACAACAAATTCTAAAGATGGAGTTGAACTTTATTTAATTTAAAGACGGCGCCCGGACTCTGATTAGAACATGAAGTGATCTGAGATGTTTGTCAATCATCAGTGGTTTTGCCCCCCCCCCCTCAGGTCGATGCCACCGACTCCAGTTACCCATCAGTCAACACGTGTGTTCACTACCTGAAGCTTCCTGAATATTCCTCAGAGGACATCATGAGGGAGCGTCTGTTGGCCGCCACCATGGAGAAAGGCTTCCACCTCAACTGAGGCCGCCCTGAGCTCCTCTCGTCCGCCGCCGCGTGACTGACAGATCAGCTGATCCGAGCCAGCCTGACCGCTGGAGGAGGGGGGGGGGTCATGCAGATTGAAATGAAGCTGCCTCCTCACATCCTCAACACCTCCTTCATCTTCATCAGCAGCAGCACCCTCCTCCTCCTCACCCACCTGAGCTGCTGTGTGTGTGCTGACCTTCCTCCTCCTGGTTTGACTCCTAGCTTCAGTTTTCAGTTCCTCCTCCAAACAATCACCGCCCCCGTTTCTGTTTTTATTTTTTTGTTCTTTTGCTTTTTGTTGTGTGTGTGTGTGTGTGTGTGTGTGTGTGACAGTTTTGGGGTTGTTCCTGGCCGGCTGTAGGGGTCAGAGTGCATTTGGTGTTTTCTTTTATGATGAAGCTGTAGAGACAGAAACACTGGTCGTGTGCGAGGCACATGGAAAGAGAAGACAACGTGTCAGCTCTGCTCTCCTGTATTTTCTTTGTATATTATAAACATTTATTTAACTCAAGTTGCAGTTTGAGGTAAACAGATATTTTCAAATGTGTATGCTCCAAAAAAATAATCATTAAAATGTTTGCAAAGTATGAAGTAAAGATGGAGTCCTGTAGTTTGTGGAGGGAACCTTCGTCTTTCCAACGCTCAGAACGCACCCTGAACTCAACATGTGAAACAGAAGCCGCCACTTGGACCCCCCCCCCCCCCCAAATTCTGTTATCTGCAACTTACAGGAGAAAGAACTGATATTACACACATTTTACCCCGAGGCTGCAGGAGAAGATCCAGAGACACTGACTTAGCGTTTATCACAGACAGAACATGTGAGGAACACGTGTGTGGTTCAGATCCAGAAGCAGCTCCAGTCAGAGCGCCACCCAGTGGTCACACTGTCGTTATGTGGGGCCTGATGATGATCAATCCTTTGATTTGTACTTCCTGAGATTTAACCCTTCACCTTCTGGGTTTGACGTGAACAGATTAATCCTCAGATCGTGATCCAGAAGGTCAGAGTCTGATTTATTGACAAAAGATCAAGATCAGCACATTTTTAATTCAGAGTGAATCGTCGTAGGTTCGATTCCCTGCAGTTCAATCTGTTTACATCAGAGTCCTCTGATCTGAAGAGAAGTTCATGACATGAAACGACTAGAACACAAACTGTAGATGAAGATGGACAACATGGCTGTTCCCAAAGAGTGAAGCCCAATCCTCTGGATCGCCCCCTGGTGGCTGTCAGCAGCACAGGTCCCAGTCTGCACCTCCTCCATGTTAGCAGATGGGACATGGACCAATGTTTGGTTTGGTTTAGTCACAGACTGAGGTGGAAACACATGCTCATCGTTGTCCAGGCTGTGGTGTGGCGTCTCAGCTGTCGGCCATCTTGTCGAGGGCGGTGAGCGGCGCCAGGATCCGGCCCTTGTTGGTCTCCACGATGTGTCCGTTCTGGATCATCTCGTCCAGGATGACGTGGACTCGGTCCAGGTTGAACATGATCTGCTGACGAGTCAAGGAAACTAAACAAAGAGGCATTCACTGACATCACGTAGCGTCGAGTTGTGACGTGCAAGTCGGGTTGAAGGATACGTCCAGTTCACTCTGCAGGGAAGCAAACACAAATACACAACTGGTGACCACACTGAGCACATCACATCAACACCAGTGTCTTGAGTCATGTGTTACCAATGTGTGTGTCTGTGTGAACTCACCACTCGACTAAAGTATTTATCCAGAACCTCCACAAAGTTGTGGACCAGCTCGTAGACGGAGAGCTCGTTCTGTGGGAGACGGACACAAAACCAGCTTTGATCTTTTCATTTATGAATTTTTATTTTATTTAAAATATAAATTACAGACGTTGATCCAGGACCTCGTGATATATTATAGTTCTGGGAGGCTGAAAGTTTTTACTTTTCATTTCTCTGATTTTATCCATGAAAACTCAGTAACTGTTTATAAAGTCCAACCAATCACGAGTCCTTCTCAGCTGTCAATCATCAAATAACTGATTAAACCCAAACTGATCAGAAACACTTGTACAAACATCAGAGAGATGAGAACGACCTGAAAGGAGACAAACATCTTTACAAACATTTAGTTAACCTCTACTCTGACTTTTCAGTTTGGTTCATGTCCCATCTGCTAACATGGAGGAGGTTTATGACCTATACTGCAGCCAGCCAGCAGGGGGCGATCCAGAGGATTTGGCTTCACTTTTGGGAGCTGTCGTGTCGTCCATCTTTGTTCAGGCCCCTCGAGCTAACTGAGCAGGACTCACCTCTGCGTCCGTGACAGCGACCACGATGTACAGGGCCGCGTACTGGCGGTAAACCAGTTTGAAGTCCTTGTACTCCACGAACGAGCACTGGGGAAACAGGAGCTCAGCTGAGTGAAGTGGGGACACTCACTTCCTGTCAAGCTACACAGCGTGAGCACTCGGGTACCTGCTCCTTCCTGCGGCTCAGGCAGCATCGCACCACGTCAGCCTCTAGCGCCGCCCTCCTGGTCAGCTCCACGGGCTGGTAGTACCGGGACAGTCGGGTCTGACCCTGCCGGTTCACCATCAGCACGAACTGGATCATCCTCTGAAGCAGCAGCAGGACCACGGCTCCAGAGCATCGACAGGAACACGAGGAACCGGCTGAATCACAACTTTCTACAGGAGCCTTTATGAACAGCTCTACACAGAGGGACAATAAATACAAATCAAATTAAATACAACGATAAAGTTCAAACGGTTCACATGACTCAAAATAAACAGATAAATGAGGTTGAACTTTGACCTTTAGGCTCCAGATGCTCTCACCTGTTTGGCTGGTGCTGATTGGTCAGCTGTGATGACGTCGCCTTAAAGCGACAGGTGAGACGTTTGTGGAAACACTGTTCAAATGAAAATCTTCATGTTTTAAATGTGCTGCTCTGTGGAACAGATCCTGAACACTTTCATTTTACAGAAAGAATATAAGGTTGTTAAAGTACGAAAAGTACAGCCTGTATTAAAACATTTACACTGTTATTAATTAATTACATTTAGAAATAACTATATTTAGTCTTATAAATAGGTTTCAGGGATTTCTGACTTTCCGGAAGCTTCTGAATGCAACATGCCGCTGTGTTATCACATCAGATAAAGCCGTAAATAACCTAAATAACCGTAAATAACCTAAATAACTTGATTTCATTTACCGGCAGTTTGTGTGTGGAGGGCGGCTACATGAGAGCCTTCAGCCGGGCTGAAAACAACCCAGGCTAACGGGATCCAGGCTAACAGGATCTAAGCTAAGCTAACAGGATCCAGGCTAAGCTAACAGGTGTCAAGGCTAACATGATCTAAGCTAAGCTAACAGGTGTCAAGGCTAAGCTATCGGGATCCAGGCTAATGGATGTTAGCTCGTTTAATTCACAACCCCAACATGAGACAAACTGGACATTTCCGTTTCCGGTGAAAACAACAAGCTAACCTGTTAGCATTTAATGCTCAGTTACCATCCAGAAGCGGTGCGTTCACTGACACCATACCAAATAGTAAATAAGAGTGTTTGGAGTTCAGTCCGGGTCTCAAACTGCTGCCCTTCAGTTAATATGAATAAAGAAGACACATGATAAACCTCTGGCCAGTTACTGAAACCATATGAACATTAATTAGAGTAAATTATGAATATAGAAATAACTCCAGGACCATAGATATCACAGAGATGTTTGAAGGTCATTATGAGAGTTTACATCGTAGTTAACAATTTCAAATGACTTCTGATGTATGTTTGGATTCAATGTGTGAAAGGTTCATCTAGTGAGTTTCAGGCAGAACCCTCCTTCAGGTTATAGAAGCACAGACAGAGGGTCAGTGGAAACCCGGCAGTGGATGAGAACCCTGCTGCTAGTTTAGATTCAAAGATCTCATTCTAAACTAAATTACTCTAAGTCTCAGGTGTTTACACAATATTGGAAACAGAATAATGAACGTTTTATTCAATTTATGCCAATATAACTAAATCCTTCACACTGGACCTTTAAAATATGACCTATAGACACATTGATAGTGTTAGACTCTGAGGTCTGAGGGTAAAGTTACAGTGAACACCCTCTGTTCTGTATATAACATCATGGGCTTGTGCTCAGCTCGTTGTTTCTGTCACTGTGTCTAAGTTTGATTCCCACGGAGCAGAGAGAGATCAGCGAGACAACAACCTCTTCCATTTCACCACACTATTCGTTTCATTAACTCGCAGAGCGTTGAACTCTATCGGCCTCCGTAGATTCCTTGTTCACAATAAAGCTGGTTGTATAAAGTGGGTTTGGGATCAGAGTTGTGATTTCCCACAGTTTCTCGCTTCGTGAATGTCCCATCATGTCGGTGAATGACAGAGAGTAACCAGGAGAATGGCCCGGCATGCACCGCGGCCTTGGGAAGGAGAGGAAGGGGGGGGGGGGCAGAAAACACACACACACATAGAGAGGGAGGGGGATAGAGCGAGAGGGAGAGGGAGAGGGAGGGGGATAGAGCGAGAGGGAGAGGGAGAGGGAGGGGGATAGAGCGAGAGGGAGAGGGAGGGGGATAGAGCGAGAGAGCGAGAGAGCGGGAGGGGGATAGAGCGAGAGAGAGAGAGAGAGAGGGAGAGAGAGAGGAGTAATGGCGGCCGGGTAGACGCACACACACACCGACACCTCGTCCACCAGCAGCCGCACTCACCGCAGCCCTCCGGGGGCAACTTCCCTCACACACCGCGGCGGACTCACGGGCTTCCGCTGGAAGCGGATCCGGCCTTGGACCTCTGCTGCCCGGGACTTTCCTTCTCCCCGAGAGAGAGGGAGGAAAACATGGATGAGCAGCCCGGCGGAGGAGGAGGGGTCGGAGCGGGCTCTCTGAGGCAGCCTCCACCGCCGCAGCAGCAGCTCCAGCCCGGGGGCAGCGGCAGCGCCAACCCGCCGCTCGGAGGAATCATGGTGCCGCACCAGCCGGACGAGCTGCCCCGGCCCCAGCAGCAGTACACCATCCCCGGCATCCTGCACTACATCCAGCACGAGTGGGCCCGGTTCGAGATGGAGAGAGCGCACTGGGAGGTGGAGAGGGCCGAGCTCCAGGTTAGCAAACCCCGCTAGCTTAGCGGCGAGCGCCGCGCGAGTTCCCGGGCCGGGCCGGGCCGGGCCGCTGCTCGGTCAGCGGGTCCCCGGGACTCGGACCCGCGCTGCGAACCGGCTCTTGATTTGTTTCCCTTCGGACGTTGAGGCTCCGTCTGGGCACTTAGCGGGCTGGAGCTAGCCGTTAGCTCCCTGCAGCTAGCCGCTAGCTCCAGCCTGGGTCTCGGTTCTTCTGGTGTTTTCCTCCTGAGTTTGTTTTCTCCTCGAACTTCTGAGCTCCAGAGCCGAGCTGGGTCCAGATGTCCACGTTCTGCCGGGTTGTTGGTCCCGCGAGCTGAGTGAGCTGGAGCCTGGTTAGCTGGGGACTAGTTAGCTGAGTTAGCTGGAGACTAGCTCAGGTGGAGGAATGCTCCTTTACTTTTAAAGAGTTTCCTAAACGTCAGCGTGAAAACAACTCTAGTATAAATACTTCAATACTAACAAGTGGAGGACAGGACAACAGCACCGTGTCCTGAGAGGTCCACAGACCATCACAGATCCATGTGTCTCCATGTAGGACTCATTATTCATATTAACATTAGACCAGTGGAGGCTACTGGAGTCTACTGGTGGAGAACCAGAGGAAACAACTGACATTAAAGCAAACGATTACAGCAACAATCAAATCTAACATAAAGTAATTCATATTCACTTAGTTCCACCATTATAAATGTTGGAATGTTAAATAGACAAAGGGTCAGTTCAGTTAATTTTAAAGATAACCTATCAGCTGGTCACTGAAAAACATTAATAATAGATTAAATATGAATCCACCAAACAGAGTGGGAGTGACTTCAGCCTCAGATACGTTGAGGGATGAAGTTGTGTAAGTTTGTTGTAACGCTCCTGCAGCAGAGTGTGTAATGACAGGGCCAGTGTGTGTCTGTTTGTGTGTCTGTGTGCTCTGACTTGTCGGGCTGTGACTCTGGATGCCTTCAGCATGACTCCGTCACAGCTCCTGATAAGAAACAAACGTATGAGCTGAGGTGTCCACATTCCTGTGAAGCTCCTCTGCAGGAGGACGTGTCCCCGCTTCGACTCAGAGACAAACTCTACGTCTCTTCAGTCACAACACAATCCATCTCACCAAGAACATCACCAAACTCTCAATTTGACATGAGACCAGAGGATATGTTCTGCTCTTCTCTGTAGCTTCACACAGTTCCTGGTCTTCAGCTCCTTCTCATGGAGCTGGTCAGTGGCTGTGTTGTCTTCACGGTGCATTGACGCACTGAGACGGACATCAGGAGACACACGGGGACAAAGGTCAATGTATTGCAAGCTGATCCGTCTCATTGATATTTGGGTCTTTTTTATGGATTGTGTCAAATGATTTAAAAACCATCAGAACCACTGTTTGTCCTGAGGTCAAAGCTCAGGAGGTTCCTTGTTGACATGCAGCCTCACTCTCTGTGAAGTGTGAAGCTTCCTGTGTGCTCGTTCCTTCAGTCTCTGCACTGGGAACCACTGGGATTGGTCTGTTCCTGTTTGCTGTGTAAACTGGGCAGAGTTGACTGACTGAGCCCTGTCTGCAGTTTCAACATGACTTTTATCAAGGACTCGAACCCTCCACCAGCTTCACCTCTCTGTACAGACAGGACTGGTTGTTGTGGTACAGATTGTTCGGTCTCTGATTTGAGATCAGATGTTTTGAACTCTGTGGAGGAGGAGCAGGAGGAGCAGGAGGAGGAGCAGGAGGAGCAGGAGGAGCAGGAGGAGCTGTAGGTCTGTTAACACTTCTCTGCCGATCCGCAGCCAATGGAGGAAGTGAGGAGACGACAGGAAGCCGTCAGCACGTCCCTGATCTCTGATCAGCCTTTCAGGTCACTTCTCGTGTCTGTCCCTCATGTGTGTGGTCCTCACGGCCCCGTTCACACCTGCTGCTGACGCTCAGGTCTGTTCACACTGACCAGGTTCGTTGTGTTAGTTAATATTGTTGTAATAAATCTGTGTTTGTGAAGCTGTCAGAAGAGAGACAACCCTTTGGTTCCTTATGAAGCTGAGGTCAGAGGTCATCAGTGTGGTCCAGGACTCAGATCTGAGTCAGATGAAGTCGGTGTCCTTGTTTCCTTGTCTCCTCGTCTCCTCGAGTGTGGGGGGGGGGGGGGGGGGGGGGGGGGGGGGGCAGCTCTGTGGTTCAGGGTTGAGCTGAGAAGATGCAGCTTCACATCTCCACACAGCAAACAGCTGAGTGGAGACGATCAGTTGATCTGGATCATAAATCATATCTTGAATCTGACCGGTGGTAAAACTTCAATCAGTTGGTTGCAGTGATGGTGAGAGGATCAGAGTCATGTGACTGATGAGAACCAATCAGGAAGAGAACGTGTTCAGACTGAACACGTCAGTTTGAAAACACAGAGTTTTCAAACTGACCTGAGATCAGCTCACACGAGTCTGCACCAGACGGAACCATAGCAGCAGGGATGAGTTTGAAATGTAAACAATACGAGATGTTTCTTCTCTTAGAGCCTCAATGAAGAGGAAGGGGATTCAAGTGGAACTCTGTGACCCCCCCGGTTAACTGTTCATTCGTTTCTTATTATATAACTATCATCATAGTATTTTTACTTTTTTATCTAAAGGTAGTAATTCAGCGTCCAATCAGAAAGCTTCCTGGAACCTTTAACGTCCCACAGCTTCTGTCCCCTTCAGAGGTTGAGTCCACAGGAGGTGAGGAAGGTGGGAGACGTCCTCGACCACAGGAAGCAGGCTGTCCTCCATGTTGAGCTGCTGGTTACTGTAAACGTTAATCAATCAATCAATCAATCAATCAATCTCCTCGACATATTCGTGTCTTTACCGACGCGTGAATATGAAGAATCACACGAGACAGCACTTCAGATTTTTAAGCTTCGGAAACAGAAACAAACATTTCTGTCCAACTGAGTTAAATCCAAAGGGTCAAAGGTCAGTCTGTTTACCTGGAGAGTGGTGACTGGGCCACATGTTTCAGTGGGGGGGGGGGGGGGGGGGCATGTTTTGATAAAGAGGACAGGGCTGTGGGACGAGGCTGTAATTAGGATCCCTGGCCTAGTGGGCTCTGCTCTGACACCCCCCCATCCCAGCTGGATGCTAAAAGTAGACCGGCCTAAAATAACTAGTGTACACACACACACACACACACACTGGGGTTCAACTGCCTGTCAGTCACAAATAAGGGTGAATTACTTTAGAACTTCCATTTGAAAAGTGTGTGTGTGTGTGTGTGTTGGGTGCAAGCAGTTGTTCAGAGGAATGGACCCCCCCGTCAGCCTGTTAAATCGGTGGTAGTGACCTTCCCCCCCCCCCACACACACACACACACACACACACTCCTACATCGTCACCCTGCTGCTGTGACCTCACTCCAACTCTCTAAGGAGCGTTTGATTCATGCTCACCAGGTGCACGGGGGGGGGGGGGGGGGGGGGGTGAAGCTTTGAGAACATGTTCCTGCCACAGACCTCAAATCAAACCTTCAGTAACAACATTAGAGCTAATAGAGAGAGAGAGAGAGAGGTGGAGCATTGAAATACAGGAAAGTTCAGTGAACTTGTGAAACTGTTGAGAGAATCCTAAACTTAAAGTTCCTTTCGACTCCTTTGATGTTTCCCTGTAGTTCACTGACTTCATCATGGAAATGACCCAAAAGGTCAGAGGTCAGCTGCTGATCCATCTTCACATGTAAACTGACGACCTGTGAATGTGTTGATCATAAACTATAAATACAGACGGACGTTGTGTTTCCACTTCCTCCACAAATGAAGCCAGAATGTCTCTGATACGAGCGCGGCCATCTTGGAGCCGTGGTATCGAAGTCCCGCCCACTCACACTCGTCCAATCAAGGACAGTCTGTCCATCTTCATTGACAGTCTAGGGTCTGTATTTGTGTAGAACAGGAAAGATGTGTGATAAGTTGTTATGTTTGTGTGATTCAGAGAACAGTGAACATCTGGAGCAGTGGTGTTCAGTCAGGGAGCAGCTCGGGCTCAAAGTGCAGCCGCGGGACAAACATTAAACCAGACGTCCCTCTGGTTAACGCACAGGGACACAGGAGAGTTCAACTGTTGTGTGACAGCAAATACACTATAAACTGAGTTGTGTGAGTTCACAGCTATGAGCCTCAGTTCAGAGAAGCTGAGATTCTCCTGAATGAAGATATAGATACCTCATCGAGCCCCAGGGAAATGAAGGTGCATGTCTCGACCTATCAGAGCGGGCCCAGCAGCATGTGACCTGAGTCTGACTGCAGTGAGACGTGTTTGTGTCGTGGTCGAATCCCCGGAACCGTCTGTGACTCACATGAAGTCGTGATGTGCCAGCGACTCTGGAGCTGAACGTGCTTCAGATGTTTGGTGGTTTACTGTGAGGCTGCAGGATGATCTCACACAGACACACAAACACACAGACACACACAGACACACACTGGTATGTCAGAGGCTTGTCAGGAGCTGTGGCTGTCCGTCACAGAGCCAGCCAATCAGAGCAGGTCTGGAGCAGTGTGCTGTGTTATGTAATCCTCCTCCCAGACGTCCCAGTTCACTCCCTTCCTCTGTCTCTCTCTCTTTTGGCCGGGGGGGGGGGGGGGGGACATCTGGTTTCCCCGTCGTCATGGTGACGTCCACAAGGGGAAGTCTCCCCCCCCCCCCAGTCCTCTGTTGCCATGGTACACGGGGAAATAGCAGTGTTTGTGTGTCTGTGTGTGTGTTGGTATAAATAGATCTCAGCCTCAGGCCTCCATAGGGTTGAGTTTCAGGAGCAGCTGCTCACAGACAGAGAGACAGACATGTGGACAGAGAAAGACATGTGGACAGAGAGAGAAAGACATGTGGACAGAGAGAGAGACATGTGGACAGAGAGAGAGACATGTGGACAGAGAGACAGACATGTGGACAGAGAGACAGACATGTGGACAGAGAGACAGACATGTGGACAGAGAGAGAGACATGTGGACAGAGAGACAGACAGACATGTGGACAGAGAGACAGACAGACATGTGGACAGAGAGACAGACAGACATGTGGACAGAGAGACAGACAGACATGTGGACAGAGAGACAGACATGTGGACAGAGACATGTGGACAGAGACATGTGGACAGAGACATGTGGACAGAGAGACATGTGGACAGAGGGACAGACATGTGGACAGAGAGAGAGACATGTGGACAGAGAGACAGACAGACAGACATGTGGACAGAGAGAGAGACAGACATGTGGACAGAGAGACAGACATGTGGACAGAGACATGTGGACAGAGAGACATGTGGACAGAGGGACAGACATGTGGACAGAGACATGTGGACAGAGAGAGACAGACATGTGGACAGAGACATGTGGACATATAGAGATGTGGACCATATACTGTGGCTTATAGAAGAAAACAACAAAAAAAGTCGTAATAAACAAACTTAAACATATATTCAAATTCTGAATTTAAGCTGTCACTGAGCAGCGGCGCCCCCTGCTGGTCTCAGTTCAGCTTCCCTCTTCAGCTGGTTGTGTCTGTGACTCTCTGTCAGTTGTTCTCTCAGGAGATGGAACCCACTCAGCAGAGTCACAGACGCTCAGGGAGAGAAGGAGGAAACGTTCTCTTGTTCACACTCACACGTCAGACTCACTTCATCCAGCTGCTGCTTCAGGTCCACAACGTTTTCACAGACCTGAAGTGAACCTGCTTCTTCTCTGCTTCTTCTCCCTCTCTGCTTCTGATTGAACATGTGGTGCAACAATTCAAGATATTGTAGAATTCGGAGAAACCTCTCAACTCATGTATGTGATGATGAAGATGTCCGGAGACAGAAGACGTCAGTTTGAAGACACCCTGAATGATCCTCTCCTGTGTCTCTGTCTGCAGGCCAGGATAGCGTTCCTCCAGGGAGAGAGGAAGGGTCAGGAGAACCTGAAGAACGACCTGGTTAGAAGAATCAAAATGTTAGAATATGCCCTCAAGCAAGAAAGGTAAGAAACAACTTTCACCACAGACATGAATGTGTCATCACAGGATTTATTAACAGGATTTAAAGTCCATGCAGCTGAGCTTTTTATGTTGTTGCTCTTTACTACACATTATGCAGTTTTTATCAATCTGTCAGATCATCTATGGTTTTCACCTGTTGATGTTTAAACAGCTTTATTGTTTGATTCCTTCATCAAAGCTTCAGTTTGTTATCACTGATCTCAAACCAGCTGGAAGCACAAGCTGATCTCTAACTATATTCAGACATGAACTCTGGAACATGTCGGTAAAATAATCGTTCACAACAACATATAACACATTATATTATATTATACTGCATTACATTGCATATTGCAATTTGACACTATTCACTGTCTTGCATCTTGAATTTCACTTTTTACTTTAAAAGGGAGTAAATAAGTAGTAAATAGTGAGTAAATATATATTGTTTATTTTTATTTTTCTTATGTGTGTTGTATTTATTGTGTTTTTATGTTTTTATGTTTCTATGATCATTGTATGCACCAATAACCAGAGCAAATTCCTTGTAGGTGTAAACCTACTTGGCAATAAATACTTTCTGATTCTGATCTGATGTGGGAAAATCAGGCGAGGGGCGGAGCCTGTAGGCCCTCATCATCAAAATCTCTGGAATAATAACAATTATACTTTTATTTCATGGTGCCTTTCTAGAAAATACATGAAAAGAAAGGATCAGGAGTCACTTGTCCATCCGGACGTTTCTCTGTGTTTTCTATCCAGATAACAAACACTCGTCTCACTGCTGCTGATCTCAACCTGAACTTTATCATCTTCACCTTTGTTCTGCTTTGTTTCCTCTTCAGAGCAAAATATCACAAGTTAAAATACGGAACCGAGTTAAACCAAGGGGACATGAAGATGCCCAGCTTTGAATCCGGTAGGTGGTGCGTCCGTCTGTCCCTCTGTGTCCCTCTGTGTCCCTCTGTGTGGTTCTGTGGTTGTGTTACTTCATGGTCTGTCCTGTGGGTTTTGTCCTTCAGACACCAAAGACTCGGAGGTCTCTGCTGTTCCTGCCAACAGTCAGCTGACCTGGAAACAAGGCCGACAGCTCCTCAGACAGTAAGAGCCCGATGGAGAGGTCCAGCCTCTGACAGACACACATCCACACATTATCTCCTCAGGCTTCTAACACAGTTCATCCTCAGTTTGTCAAACAACACAAGTGTTTTTTAATGTCTTGTTTTGTGTGTCTGTTTGTGTGTGTGTGTGTGTAGGTACCTGCAGGAAGTCGGGTACACAGACACCATCCTGGACGTCCGCACTCAGAGGGTTCGCTCTCTGCTCGGCCTGTCGGGCTCCGAGCAGAACGGGTCCGTGGAGAACAAGAACCTGCAGCACCTGATCAACGGGACGGAGCGCCGCAGGGACAGCAAGAGGTACACACACACACACACACACAGACACACACAGTGGGGTCAGAGGTCACACAGAGGGAACATCTGACCGTTGTGTGTGTCCAGGAGTCCAGGTGATGTTCTGGAGACGTTTAACTTCCTGGAGAACGCAGAGGACAGCGACGAGGACGAGGACGAGGAGGGAGACCTGATGGACGACATCAGTCCAGACAAACACCATCGAGCCAAGAAACACAAGACCAAGGCACGCACGCACACACACACACACACACACACACACACACACACACACACACACACACACACACACACACACACACACACACACACACACACACACACCACTCAACCCAGTTCAATGCACCTCGTCTCCTTTTTATTCCTTATTTTACTTCCTTCCTTCATCTCCTTGCTCACTCACCCTCCCTCTGCCCCCCCCTCTCTCCATCCCTCTCTCCTCTCCTGCTTCTCTCCATCATGTTGACCTCTGTCTCCTTGTCCCCAGTGAAGTGATGTCCCCTCTGATTGTCCTGCTCTGCTCCTCTAGGTGGGGAACGAGGGCCTGGCGTCGGAGGAGGACGCCGACACGGAGGAGGCGCTGAAGGAGTTTGACTTCCTGGTGACAGCAGAGGACGGAGAGGGAGCAGGAGAAGCTCGGAGCTCTGGAGACGGAACAGAGTGGTGTGAGTGAGACGGATAAAACACACACAATCATGTAGTCCAACACACTTTGAAGGGACACCAGTCTGACGGGAACAACGCACAACCTGCCACGTTCTGCCACCAGGGGGCCAAGCTGGGGCTGATGGGAGTTTACAGCCTTCATTATGAGTTAGTTGTTGTGGTGCAGCACTGAGGCATGATGGGAGTTGTCTCCTCCTTTTAATCTCATTCTGAGTGACATGAGGCTGAAGTGGAAACACAGAGAGCTGAGAACTGAAAGTGAAATACAAGTTGATTAAACTTTGTGTCTCTGCCTCTCTCTCTCTCTCTCTCTCTTTGTAGCGGAGCCTCTACCGTTTCCTACTGGGGGGGGGAAGTCCTTCCTGCTGGGGGGGGCGGACGACGTGATGGAGAGCGTGCTGGGTCTCGGTGACCTCGCTGACCTCACCGTCACCAACGACGAGACGGACTACAGCTACGACGTGAGGACACACACACAACCACACACAACCACACACTCGCAGTGTTTAACAGACGAATTTAATGAGATGAATCTTCCATGTGTTCACCTCAGCTGCCAACCAATAAGGACTCTTCGTTCAGGAAGACCTGGAACCCCAAGTACACGCTGCGGAGCCACTTCGATGGCGTCCGGGCTCTGGCCTTCCACCCGGTGGAGCCCTGCCTGGTCACCGTGTCCGAGGACCACACCCTGAAGCTGTGGAACCTCACCAAGACCGTCCCCGCCAAAAAGTACCTCAGCTGCTCCTCTGAACACACACCAGGGCTTGAGTGACACTGAGGGTTAGAGCGTCTGTGGTTCAGGAGCCATGAACCTTCATGAACCTCATTGAGACGCATCAATCAATCAATCAATCAATCAAATCACTTAGCTTCTCATCTCAAATCCGAACCCGTTGATTTCCTCCTCATCCTGCAGCTCCAGAGATAATCCCCTCTTCTCAGCTCCTTCCTCTTTGCACCTCATTTCCTCAGCTTAGTTTCAAACACAGAGCCGTCAGTGTCGCACACATGATCCTGGTGAAGAACCCCCCCCCCCCAGGATTCACTGCATAATAATACAACTCAGCAAAGTTGATGATGTGTTAAATAAAACCTTATTTCCACTGTTTCCTAGAAGTGCCTCGTTCGATGTGGAGCCCGTCTACACATTCAGAGCCCACGTGTACGTATCTTCACTCACACATGTGTGTGTCCACTTGTGTTAATGTCACATCCACACAACTCTTCAGTTTGAAATGAACACGTTGTGGTGAGTGTGTCCTGACGCCTCCTCTGTCTTCCAGTGGTCCAGTGCTGTCGCTGGCGATGACCTCCAGTGGTGAGCAGTGTTTCAGTGGAGGCATCGACTCCACCATCCAGTGGTGGAACATCCCCAGCTCCAATGTTGACCCCTACGACACCTACGGTACACACACACACACACACACGGACACACACTCTCACAATCAGACAGAAATAATTTGTCACTTCTACAAAGCTGTCAAAGTGAAAGAGTAAAGTCTTTTCAGTTTTATTAACACTCGTCCCCTCTTTCTTCTCCTGTCCAATCAGATCCCAGCGTCCTTGCTGGGTCGTGGGTGGGGCACACAGATGCTGTGTGGGGATTGGCTTACAGCGGAATCAAGAACCGCCTCCTGTCCTGCTCGGCAGACGGAACGGTGAAGCTGTGGAACCCGACGGAGAAGAACCCCTGCATCTGCACTTTCAACACGAACCAGGGTGAGAGGGGGGAGGACAGAGCGCCCCCTGGAGGAGGCAGCACCACAGAACTGCTCCAGAGGAAACACCGTCCACTTGTTAACGTGTGTGTGTGTCTGCAGAACACGGGATCCCCACATCAGTGGACTTTAACGGCTGTGACCCCGCCCACATGGTGGCGTCCTTCAACAGTGGAGACGTGGTGGTGTACGACCTGGAGACCTCCCAGCAAGCACTGGTGCTGAAGGGTCAGGGGGACAGCTGTGAGAACACACACACAAACACACACACACACACACACACAGATTCAACAGTAGTGTGTAACGATGCAGACGTTTCATCCTCATCTCTTTCCCTCTGTTCTGAAGCCGTCCCGGGTTCGAATCATATCAACAAGGTGGTGAGTCACCCCACGCTGCCGGCCACCATCACCGCCCACGAGGACCGACAAATCAAGTTCTACGACAACAAGTCAGGTCAGTCTGACGAGCCCCCCCCCCCCCTACACTTGGTACACTAGGCCGACGGTGCAGATTGTAGCTTATGGCTCCGTATGAACCTCCTCTGTCTGTGCAGGTAAAGTGATCCACGCCATGGTGGCCCACCTGGACGCAGTGACCAGTCTGGCGGTGGATCCTAACGGGATCTACCTGATGTCTGGCAGTAAGTCTCACACACACACACACACACACACACACACACACACACACACACACTTGAATCCACTGGGTGTAGAGGACCTGATGTAATGGACGCCTCGTCTCCTCCTCAGGTCACGACTGCTCCCTGCGTCTCTGGAACCTCGACAGTAAAACGTGTGTTCAGGAGATCACAGCTCACCGGAAGAAGAGCGAGGAGGCCATCTACGACGTGGCCTTCCATCCCTCCAAGGCCTTCATCGCCTCCGCCGGAGCCGACGCCCTCGCCAGGGTCTACGTGTAGACGAGGAGGAGAGGGAGCGGACACACCTGGGGCGAGAGACTCAGACTGACAGAGAGAGAGAGAGAGACAGGCTGGTCTGTTCACACACTAAAAGGATTCAGGTCTGTTCAGGTCTCTGAACACAGAATATATATTAAAGACTGGAGGTGACGAGCATCTGGACACACACACACAGACACACACAGACACACACAGACCCACACACACACTCAGAGGCTGAGTGCTGCGACCGACTGAAGAGACGTTTGAACCTGCAGGTCGACACACAGCAGCTCGTCTGTCCCGTGATGTCCTCTGCCCCCCCCCCCCCCCGTGTGCTGGGTCCCACACGTAGCTCTGATGACACTACATGGAGCCCCCCCCACCCCCCCACCCTGAGCAGACGTCAAAGGAGTGAAAGGAAAAATCCCTCAGATCTCGTTTCTGTGTCTGTGGTTCTGTCTGTTGTTGGTCTTGTTGTTGAAAGGATCCACCGGACTCCCAGTTAACTCCCAGTTAACGACCAGTGAGTCGGCTTCTTTCCTGAAGAGGGACTCCCCCACAGCTTTGGAACCTTTGATGGGTCAGGGATGGAGATGTGATGATTGACAGCAGCTCTGAACTGAACCTGGTGTCGCTCTCACCTGCTGCTAAAGGGACTCACGGGGGGGGGGGGGGGGGGGTAGTACCCCGTGACATCACTGTGAACAGATTCACAAAGTCACCAAACATCATCCAGGAGGAAAACGTCAGGAGAAGTCGTGGGAGATGTTTCTCTTTGTGGACGCAGCCCAGGTTTGAAGCTGCTTCACCTTCACACCTCGAACCTGAAGGAGCGACCTGAGGAACGTCTGAGGAACGTCTGAGGAACACCTGAGGAACATCTGAGGAACATCTGAGGAACGTCTGAGGAACGTCTGAGGAGCTGCTCTGGATTCAACACGGGAGCAGATCATCGGATTCTAACCCGTCGTGGTTTCTCTTTATTTACGTTTTTTAACAATGAAATCTGAACCAAAGCTTAGATTTTATCCTGCAGAACTTTTTACAGTGTTTTTAAAGATTCTAAATTGAGATGAAAAACATCATCTGTGGATTTAGTTCAGAAACTTAACGACGAGTCAGACGTCCGTTTGTCTCCCCGACGAGGTGTCAGATGATTGGTCGATTCTTTCCCACCTCAGCCCTCCTGGGCCAATCAGAGCCCTGCGTTTAAACTCCACCCATGTGAGAGCGAAGCATTCAGTGGTTGAGTGTTATTGTTTTTGTTTGTGTAAAATAAATCTAGTTTTTATAATCCCTTTTTTATCAGCGTCTCGTTAACGGCACAGAGGAGGTTCCTCTCTCCCGTCCAGTAAGAAGCCCCGCCCACCCCCCCCCCCCCCTCCCCCCTAGAGACACACTCACATGTTGGTTAAGGTGAGACACTACAGGCACAAACTAATTTCATGCACTTCTCATTTTAGCTTTTGCTTCTTTTTTAATATCAGACCAGTTGAAAGAAAACATCTAGAAAAGGCTTTTTAGGTTTTTATTTAAATAAATCACAAATCTCCACTTCAGCTTCGCTTCACCAGACAAACCAGTTTGATCCTGTTAATGGTCCCAAGGTTTGATTCATAGATTTTATTAATAAACATGGCGCACGTTGTTTGATCTCTGAAGTCATTAAAATGGATCCTTCTGTAAAAACATGTTGACAAAACCAGTTGAGGAGTTTCAACCAGTTTAAATAACAAGGCCTCATTAGCATATTTACACCGAGTTCACAAACTGTCGAATCCAAAGAATTCTGTTCCTGTCAGAGACGAACTGGGGACGTTTCATGAAGATATAATATTTAACTGTTCACACCGGTTTGATATGAAGAGACACAACGAGCCCCCCCCCCCCTCTCAGTTTGTTAAACTCAAGTTAAAAGTCAAACTTCGTGGTGTCATGTGATCCCGTAGTAACACAACTGGTTGAGCACCGCTGCCTCCTGCTGGTCAACAACCGAATCGTACTTACTGTACCTGAGCAGCCAGTGGCAGAGTGGACGATCCACTTCCTGTTTACGTCCCCGGTGTCTTCAGTGTGGACGGAGGACGACTCGGGTCCGGAGCTAGAACCCTCGTGTGAGAGACGTGTGAGAGACGAAGACGTGAGGACTGAAGCTCCTCTTCCTCAGCGGCTCCCAGAGGCCGGACTCGTCCACCGGGTCCCAACTGGTTTTAAATAACTTGATTTATTTAATATAAAGAAAAGCTGATGAAATCATGAGGAGGTGTTTGGACGTGTTGAAACCTCTCAGCTCGTTTAGGAAACAGTTAATAATCCGGGGAATATTTGGCTTTACAGAGAACCTGAACGCACCACGTCACTGCTGTGCATCGTCTTCAGGCGCTGCCTTCAGGGACAATCTGCAGCTCTCCTGCTCCTCTTCTTCCTCCTGCTCCTCTTCTCTCTCCTGCCCTTCCTCCTCCTCCTCTTCTCTCTCCTGCCCTTCCTCCTGCTCCTCTTCCGCCTTCTCTTCCTCCTCCTGCTCCTCTTCTTCCTCCTGCTTCTCCTCTTTTCTCTCCTGCTCTCTCTCCTGCTCCTCATCATCTTCCTCCCCCAGCTGTTCCTGCTCTTCCTTCTCTTCCTCCTGCTCCTCTTCTCTCTCTCCTGCTCCTCATCTTCCTCCCCCAGCTGTTCCTGCTCTTCCTTCTCTTCCTCCTGCTCCTCTTCCCTCTCCTCCTCTCCTTCTCTCTTCACCGGAGTTCTTTACTGGTCAGTTTTAGTTTCTGGTTTGTTTTCATTTCATTTTTCTAACGGAAGGTTTTTGTAACTCGATCACAACTCTTTTTGTTTTAGTTTGATCTTCAACCAGATGTGTAACTAAAGACTTTTTGTTTGTGTAATGCATGATTAATACAATAAAAGTATTTTTTCTAATCTTCCAAAAAATGGATAAAAACAGTTCTGATCAGTTTGCGAGTTTTGATGAGTTTTGTAATTTTTTTTTTTTTTGATTTACAAACTATGAAACAACAGATTTTAAAGATTGTACCACAAAGCAGAATACAACTGTTGAAATGTATATAAAATGTCTATAATAACTATTAAATGGTGTAACTGTACAGATGCTGCTGCTCTGGTCCTTATTCTGCAGGAAGAACAAGCATATTACATCTTTCAAAATAAAATGTATATAAAGATAGTTTTTAGAAACAGCTTTATTTTAAGTATATTGAAAGAAATGTTTTTATAATAATACATTTTACTTAAACTTGAACAAAGCAAATGTTCTGTTAAATGGTTAAGAACTGAATTGGATATAAAAAAAAAGGAGTTAACAATAAATCAAATGGAAACGAAATGTAACTGAAGGTTTTCAAAATAATTTCTTACTGATATCGCTTCTGGTCGACTAAAGAATAAAGGGAAAATTTATTTATTTCTAACAACTCATTAATTATCAGACATTTTTACAAAAGATTCAAGTTGAACTTCTTTACAGAAAAACACCTTTGATCTCAAACTTGACACTTCTTCTTTTTGTTGTTGAATATTTTACTTTGAAAAAAATATTTTACAATGTTTAGATTTTTTCATTATTTCTGAAAATGTATAAACTTGAAGAAGAATCAAGAAAGTAAAAAGGTTTAAAATAATCAAACGCAGCCTTCAGAGTTAATCAATCAAAATTTATTTGTATAGTTCATATTCACAAATTACAATTTGTCTCATAGGGCTTTAACATGGTGAGACGTCCTCTGTCCTTCACCCTCAGTCACGTTCTCTGAAGTGAAACCACTTTTATTTTAATTTTAGAGTTAAAATATTTCACAATAGAATCATGTTTTGTTGACCAGCTGTTTAAAGACATGTTTCCATCTGGAGTGACATCACAGCATCTGTCTGACGGCGTGCGCGGCCTCGATGACGGTGTGGTGTCTGCTGGCGTCTGATTGGCCCGTGGTGGTCGGGGCCTGGGTCACGCTGAGCAGAGCGTGGCGTTCTCCGAGGTCGCTGAGCGTCATGGCCTCCAGGTGCTGACGCAGCAGAACCTTGAGCTGCCGGTTCTCCCGGCTCAGGTCGTCTCTCCGGTTCTTCAGAAGCTCCCGGTGCAGCAGAGCGGCGCTGGTGATCCGCGTCAAACGCCTCAAGGCTGCAAACTCACACGTGTCCTGCAGAGGGAGACAGAGCTCAGTGGGGTCCGAGAAGACCAGATGTTTTCTTCCTGTAGTGTTTTTGATCAAGGTTTTTGTTAATGTAAAAGTTAAAAAGCTCAAACTCTGAATACGATGTCACGTGACATCCCGATGACCCTAACCCTGTTCTATTGGTTCTTCATTTACTGCAAAACATCTGGACTTTGATCCATCTCACCTCAGCTGCCTCCTCCTCACACGTGGGACGATCCTCCTCTGGAGACAGGAACTCCTCCTCCAGCTTCCGGCACATTTCAGCGACTCGTAAAACTCGGTCGCCCTGAAACACGAACGTGGAGCTGAGCGAACAGAACGAGCATCAGAACCTCAGCAGGCTCACATCGAACATCTCACCTTGGAGATGACCTCCTGCAGTTTCTTGGCGGCGGCGTTGCTCTGCAGGCTGAGGTCAGCCAGATGTTTCCTCGCCGCTGACTGACCCCGGGTCAGCTGGTCACGAAGCTTGCGAGTCCTTTGGTTCACCTGGTTGGTGGCGGCCGTCAGATCTCGTTCCACAGACTCCTTCTCTGTCTGACTGGACTTCAGCTTCATCCTCAGCTGGAACATGGAGTCCTGAGGAAAGAGGAGAAGCAGGAGACGACTCACGACCTCAGATTTTATTTATCTCCTGATCCGACGTTCAGATCCTGAGGTTCTTCATCTCCTCGCTTCACAGTTCATTCATATATTTAATGTTCCCTGTGCTCTGGATGAGACTCTGACCTGCAGCTTCCTGAGCCTCCTCATGCTTCGGTCACTCGTCTCCATCAGCTGCTGGTTCTTCAGGAGCAGCTCCTCCAGCTCTGCTGCCTCCTTGTGGTGGAGCTGCAGAGTCTCCTGCTTCTGTCGAGTCTTCTCCTTCAGCAGCATCGAACCCTCCAGGAGCAGAGCCGCCCTCTGTCCACAGAGACAAGGAGACAAAGAGACAAAGAGTCAGAGAGACTGAGACAGACCTCACAGAGCTGGAGGACAAGTGGTCCCGTGGCCTACCCGCTCCTCGTGAGCGCTCTCGTACGCTGCGATGCTCTCACTGTACAGTCCCAGGACGTCGCTCATCACTGCTTCATGCTGCTGCTCCACAGAGAACTTTGCATCTTCCAGATCAGCTCGCTGCTGCAGAGAGTGCTGCTGCATCTGAGTCCTGAAACACAGCAGAGGCATCAAACCACCGCAGATCCCGAGCTCCGCTTGTCCACAGGAACAAGCGACATCCCAACCTGATTCCAAATGTCCAAGGTTGTGTCTAGTGTCTCTTTGAATCTGTCTAGTGTCTCTTTGAATCTGTCTAGTGTCTCTTTGAATCTGTCTAGTGTCTCTTTGAATCTGTCTAGTGTCTCTTTGAATCTGTCTAGTGTCTTTTTGAATCTGTCTAGTTTCTCTTTGAATCTGTCTAGTGTCTCTTTGAATCTGTCTAGTGTCTCTTTGCATCTGTTTTCTCGTTGCATCTAAAGCTCAAAGTGTAAAATCATGTTTCATACAAAGATACATTTCCTCTGATGGTCCTGTAAGAGGCCTCCTGCCTGCAGGGGGCGCTGTGGCTCCTCCCACTGACCTGTCGGAGGTGAACGTGCAGTTCAGGTGCTGCAGTCCTTCCTCCCACTGCCGCTGCAGAAGCACCAGCTGTTTGTCCTGGTGCGCCCGGAGTTGCTCTACGTGCTGCAGGTGGAGCTGCTGCACCTGGAGTGACTGATGCTCCGCCTCCTGCAGGTCTCGCTCCAGCCTCTGGAAACAAACAGGAAGAGTCAGGCTGAAAGGAAATGAAGTCACTGGAGCTTCCTCCTCCAGAGTAAAGGACAGGAGCACATCTGTGTGACCTCAGCAGCGCCACCAACAGAGCAGATGGTATATTTAAATGTTCTTATTATTTTATACTTCACATCTTCTTCTTCATTTTGGACGTCCAGAGCAGCGTCTCACCTTGATGACATCATCCACGGCGTCCAGCTGTCTGTCAAACGTCTGACTGAGGACGTCGATGTCTTTCCGGAGCTCGGAGGCTCGAACCTGTCGGAGAATCGACCTCCAGCCGTCGTGGAGCTTCAGGAGGTTCACCGCCCGGTTCCTCTCCTCCTTCTGCAACTTGTCCTGAATCAGAAGCGTCAGATATCAGCTGCTCTGTGGAGTCCTGATCGACCTGATGCAGTTTTTAATCTAATTTACATTTACTCAGGAAAATATATCAGAAATATTCCTGACATTTTCTGAACATGGATCCCAGAAGTGAAGCCACATCATCTGTGTCGCCCCCTGGTGTCTGGCTGCAGTATAAGATCATATATATCCTCCGTGTTAGCAGATGGGACATGAAATGAAAAGTAGACGTCACTGAAGTTTGTTCAAGTGTTTCTTTTTAAAGAGCTTCACTTTCCACCTGGTCACAGAATTAACTTCCTTGTTAATTGATCATTTAGATTTTAGAAATCAGATCCTCCACCAGCTCCATGTTTATTCTGATTTGATTCAGAGGATCAACATCTTCACATCATCGTCAACAAGCAGCCAAACCAAGACATGAAATGAATACACAATAATAAACAACACAATAAACACAAACAACAGAGGGAAACAAACAATCTCAACTCTACGAGTCCAGTTATCAGATGATTGAATCCAACACAGAGAAGGTTTCATACCTCGAGGAACAGAGCGAGTATCTCCTCTTTCTTCTTAGTGGTCTCCTCCTCAGCCTGAGCTCTCTGCTGCTGATACACAAGCTTCTCCTCCTCCGTCCTTCCTCCTTTACCTCCTCCTCCTCCTCCTCCTCCTCCTCTCTTTACTTTCCTCGGCATTATGTTCAATGTGTCACTGAAATAAAGTCCTCCAGGATAAATATCAGGTTTCAGTGTGAAACGAGGATTTAACAACTGAACCTGAAATAAACATGATGATGTCACCAGTTTAAAAAATACATGCTTAAAACAGAGAAACTGAAGAAAACTTCAATATGTACAAGATATTTGGAAAAAGTTTTTACAACAAACCAAGAAATTTACAGATGAAAAAGAATATTACTAATACTACTACAACTACTTATAATACTACTAATAATACTACTATTACTAATACTACTACTGCAATTACTAATACTACAACAACTACTAATACTACTACTAAAATAAAACGACGTTTCTTCAGGTAAAAAATTCGACTCGAAAAGTGACTAACGGTCCGTTACATGTAATAGAGTAGAAATACTTTGGTAGATGCAGGACTTTTATTTGTAATCGAGTATTTTCGGAAACTTCAACGTGTTTATTGGACCAAAGTTTCACCGCACGCGACTTGATGACGCAAGCGGAAGTAGAGTCGAGTAGTTTTTAGTAACTTACCTGTAAACCGTGATAAAACCTGAAGCACGTGACGAGTCCGACTGTCAACAAACAGGTCCTCGGTCTACATGGCAACACGCACACAACACACGTCACGTCCGGTCCGGACGAAGCAAACCGTCACGTGACCCCGTCCATAACAAATAACGTGGAATGGTGGAATGGATGTGGAAGTGACGTGTTTCCGTGATATTTATATCTATTAGGTAATTGATCAATATCCGCCTCGGGTGGTCAAAGGTCACTTTCTGAAGGTCAGTCTTAATAAAGTTGAAGAATTTAGTTTTAATGTTTTGTGTATTTTTGATTTTGAAGCTTTTGAAGCACAATCATGTTGTTGCTGTTTTGTGTGCTCTGCAGATTGGACACCAGGTGGCGACACCTCCCTGTAAAAACACGAGTTCTTTATTTGGAAACACGAGACGTTTACAAACAGAAGAGAATTCATACAAATGATCTTTTTCATGTTCTTTAAATTACATGATCATCTCTTTCCTTTTCCAAAACTACAAACATTTAATAAACTGATTCTATGAAAGGGGAAATAATCATCTGTGTTAATGTCAAACAACAAGAAAGAACATGTCCACGGTTTTATTACTTATAGAAGTTTCTTTCTACAAAATCCCTTTGTAACGATATTAAAGTAAAAGTTTGTTCCATTTTGGGGAAGGGTTTATATAAATACAATACAAAAAGAACATGTTCAAAGGATTTAACTCTGAGTTTTATCAGTTTGTGATCACTTGTGAATTAGTTTCTTCCCTCTGAGACAAAGTTCTGTAGAAATACAAAATACTTAACAACTTCGTTTCTCTTGATTCTTTCTGACATCAAAAAATATAATTATCATTGTGAATTCAACCTTTTTGTTAAAAACCATCTAGTGTTTTTTATCCAGAGTCAAAGACGTTGGACAGAAAAAACTTCATAAACAAAAACCTCCAGAAAACACGAGAAACATTTTGAGATAAATATCGTGCATCAGTCACAAGAAGTGAAATCTTCACATTTAACAAAAAACAAAAAACAATAAATTTATATGAATGTATAAAAAAAGAAATAAAATACATTTTTAATTTGCGTTATTATTCATTAATTATATTTTTCTAGAGGAAAAAGTATCTGGACACGTTTTCTCATAATGAAATGTTATGTACAGGATCTCATATGAATTAAAGATACAGATATGAAGTCTGGTCAATAAGAAATAAACTGAAACATGAACATTTATGAAACTGATCTCATTTTCACCTCCAGTTTCCTCATAATGTTAATTTAATGAATCATCTTAGATTCTGAACGATCTCACAGCTACAGCTCATAAGTTCATCTTCATCAGGGAATCGTTTCCATCTTTAATCTGTGGTTTGTCAAATGATCCAAGTTGTTATATTATTAAAAGTTTTTCATAATGTTCGATTTACATTTGAAAGATAATCTGAGTTGTTAAGTGAATGAGTTCATATGTGCTGAGGATCCAACGCCTCCTTCATCAAATAGAAAAAAGTTCTTAGTGTATATCATATCTGTCCATGTTGTTAACGTGTGAAGGGTTTATTTACAGGTTGTGTGTTCATGTGTGTGTGTGTGTGTGTGTGTGTGTGTGATTCTGAGAGAGGAAACTTCTATTTGGTTTAATTGATCAAAGTTTTGGTTTCATTTCAGTTTTTCAGTTTACAAACATGAGCATCTGTTTGTGTGTGTCTGTGTGTGTGTGTCTGTGTGTGTGTGTGTCCCAACTGATTTTAAAGAACTTGATTTATTTAATATATAGAAAAGCTGATGAAATCATGAGGAGGTATTTGGACGTGTTGAAACCTCTCAGCTCGTTTAGGAAACAGTTAATAATCCGGGGAATATTTGGCTTTACAGAGAACCTGAACGCACCACGTCACTGCTGTGCATCGTCTTCAGGCGCTGCCTTCAGGGACAATCTGCAGCTCTCCTGCTCTTCCTCCTCCTGCTCCTCTTCTTCCTCCTGCTCTTCCTCTTCCTCCTCCTGCTCCTCTTCTTCCTCCTGCTCTTCCTCTTCCTCCTCCTGCTCCTCCTCTTCTCTCTCCTGCCCTTCCTCCTGCTCCTCTTCTCTCTCTCCTGCTCTTCTTCCGCCTTCTCTTCCTCCTGCTTCTCCTCTTTTCTCTCCTGCTCTTCCTCCTGCTCCTCTTCTCTCTCTCCTGCTACTCATCTTCCTCCCCCAGCTGTTCCTGCTCTTCCTTCTCTTCCTCCTGCTCCTCTTCTTCTCTCTCCTGCTCTTCTTCCGCCTTCTCTTCCTCCTCCTGCTCCTCTTCTTCCTCCTGCTCCTCTTCTCTCTCTCCTGCTCCTCATCATCTTCCTCCCCCAGCTGTTCCTGCTCTTCCTTCTCTTCCTCCTGCTCCTCTTCCCTCTCCTCCTCTCCTTCTCTCTTCACCTGAGTTCTTTACTGGTCAGTTTTAGTTTCTGGTTTGTTTTCATTTCATTTTTCTAACGGAAGGTTTTTGTAACTCGATCACAACTCTTTTTGTTTTAGTTTGATCTTCAACCAGATGTGTAACTAAAGACTTTTTGTTTGTGTAATGCATGATTAATACAATAAAAGTATTTTTTCTAATCTTCCAAAAAATGGATAAAAACAGTTCTGATCAGTTTGCGAGTTTTGATGAGTTTTGTAATTTTTTTTTTTTTTTGATTTACAAACTATGAAACAACAGATTTTAAAGATTGTACCACAAAGCAGAATACAACTGTTGAAATGTATATAAAATGTCTATAATAACTATTAAATGGTGTAACTGTACAGATGCTGCTGCTCTGGTCCTTATTCTGCAGGAAGAACAAGCATATTACATCTTTCAAAATAAAATGTATATAAAGATCATTTTTAGAAACAGCTTTATTTTAAGTATATTGAAAGAAATGTTTTTATAATAATACATTTTACTTAAACTTGAACAAAGCAAATGTTCTGTTAAATGGTTAAGAACTGAATTGGATATCAAAAGGAGTTAACAATAAATCAAATGGAAAAAGAAATGTAACTGAAGGTTTTCAAAATAATTTCTTACTGATATCGTTTCTGGCCGACTAAAGATTCAAGATAATTTAATTTATTTCTAACAACTCATTAATTATCAGACATTTTTACAAAAGATTCAAGTTGAACTTCTTTACAGAAAAACACCTTTGATCTCAAACGTGACACTTTTCTTCTTTTTGTTGTTGAATATTTTACTTTAAAAAAAGACATTTTACAATGATTTTTTTCATTATTTCTGAAAATGTATAAACTTTAAGAAGAATCAAGAAAGTAAATGGTTTAAAATAATCCAGGCAGCTTATTGACTTCATAGTAAACTAAACCAGAATAAATATCAAATCCAAGTTCCAAACGCAGCCTTCAGAGTCAATCAATCAATCAAACTTTATTTGTATAGCCCATATTCACAAATTACAATTTGTCTCATAGGGCTTTAACATGGTGAGACGTCCTCTGTCCTTCACCCTCAGTCACGTTCTCTGAAGAGAAACGGCTTTTATTTTTATTTTACAGATTTATAATATTTCACAATAGAATCATGTTTTATTGACCAGCTGTTGAAAGACGTCATGTGTCCATCTGGAGTGACATCACAGCATCTGTCTGACGGCGTGCGCGGCCTCGATGACGGTGTGGTGTCTGCTGGCGTCTGATTGGCCCGTGGTGATCGGGGCCCGGGTCACGCTGAGCAGAGCGTGGCGTTCTCCGAGGTCGCTGAGCGTCATGGCCTCCAGGTGCTGCCGCAGCAGAACCTTGAGCTGCCGGTTCTCCCGGCTCAGGTCGTCTCGCCGGTTCTTCAGAAGCTCCCGGTGCAGCAGAGCGGCGCTGGTGATCCGCGTCAAACGCCTCAAGGCTGCAAACTCACACGTGTCCTGCAGAGGGAGACAGAGCTCAGTGGGGTCCGAGAAGACCAGATGTTTTCTTCCTGTAGTGTTTTTGATCAAGGTTTTTGTTAATGTAAAAGTTAAAAAGCTCAAACTCTGAATACGATGTCACGTGACATCCCGATGACCCTAACCCTGTTCTATTGGTTCTTCATTTACTGCAAAACATCTGGACTTTGATCCATCTCACCTCAGCTGCCTCCTCCTCACACGTGGGACGTTCCTCCTCTGGAGACAGGAACTCCTCCTCCAGCTTCCGGCACATTTCAGCGACTCGTAAAACTCGGTCGCCCTGAAACACGAACGTGGAGCTGAGCGAACAGAACGAGCATCAGAACCTCAGCAGGCTCACATCGAACATCTCACCTTGGAGATGACCTCCTGCAGTTTCTTGGCGGCGGCGTTGCTCTGCAGGCTGAGGTCAGCCAGATGTTTCCTCGCCGCTGACTGACCCCGGGTCAGCTGATCACGAAGCTTGCGAGTCCTTTGGTTCACCTGGTTGGTGGCGGCCGTCAGATCTCGTTCCACAGACTCCTTCTCTGTCTGACTGGACTTCAGCTTCATCCTCAGCTGGAACATGGAGTCCTGAGGAAAGAGGAGAAGCAGGAGACAACTCACGACCTCAGATTTTATTTATCTCCTGATCCGACGTTCAGATCCTGAGGTTCTTCATCTCCTCGCTTCACAGTTCATTCATATATTTAATGTTCCCTGTGCTCTGGATGAGACTCTGACCTGCAGCTTCCTGAGCCTCCTCATGCTTCGGTCACTCGTCTCCATCAGCTGCTGGTTCTTCAGGAGCAGCTCCTCCAGCTCTGCTGCCTCCTTGTGGTGGAGCTGCAGAGTCTCCTGCTTCTGTCGAGTCTTCTCCTTCAGCAGCATCGAACCCTCCAGGAGCAGAGCCGCCCTCTGTCCACAGAGACAAGGAGACAAAGAGACAAAGAGTCAGAGAGACTGAGACAAACCTCACAGAGCTGGAGGACAAGTGGTCCCGTGGCCTACCCGCTCCTCGTGAGCGCTCTCGTACGCTGCGATGCTCTCACTGTACAGTCCCAGGACGTCGCTCATCACTGCTTCATGCTGCTGCTCCACAGAGAACTTTGCATCTTCCAGATCAGCTCGCTGCTGCAGAGAGTGCTGCTGCATCTGAGTCCTGAAACACAGCAGAGGCATCAAACCCCCGCAGATCCCGAGTTCCGCTTGTCCACAGGAACAAGCGACATCCCAACCTGATTCCAAATGTCCAAGGTTGTGTCTAGTGTCTCTTTGAATCTGTCTAGTGTCTCTTTGAATCTGTCTAGTGTCCCTTTGAATCTGTCTTGCATCTCTTTGAATCTGTCTTTCATCTCTTTGAATCTGTCTAGTGTCTCTTTGAATCTGTCTAGTGTCTCTTTGAATCTGCCTTGCATCCCTTTTTATATGTCTAGTGTCTCCTTGAATCTGTCTTGCATCCCATTGCATCCCATTGTCTAGTGTCTCTTTGAATCTGTATAGTGTCTCCTTGAATCTGTCTTGCATCCCTTTGAACCTGTCTAGTGTCTCTTTGAATCTGTATAGTGTCTCTTTGAATCTGCCTTGCATCCCTTTGAATTTGTCTAGTGTCTCTTTGAATCTGTCTAGTGTCTCTTTGAATCTGTCTAGTGTCTCTTATAATCTGTCTAGTGTCTCTTTGAATCTGTCTAGTGTCTCTTTGAATCTGCTTTGCATCCCTTTGAACCTGTCTAGTGTCTCTTTGAATCTTTCTTTGAATTTGTCTGGCATCTCTTTGAATCTGTCTAGTGTCTCTTTGAATCTGTCTAGTGTCCCTTTGAATCTGTCTAGTGTCTCTTTGAATCTGCCTTGCATCCCTTTTTATCTGTCTAGTGTCTCCTTGAATCTGTCTTGCATCCCTTTGAATCTGTCTAGTGTCTCCTTGAATCTGTCTTGCATCCCTTTGAATCTGTCTAGTGTCTCTTTGAATCTGTCTAGTGTCCCTTTGAATCTGTCTAGTGTCTCTTTGAATCTGCCTTGCATCCCTTTTTATCTGTCTAGTGTCTCCTTGAATCTGCCTTGCATCCCTTTTTATCTGTCTAGTGTCTCCTTGAATCTGTCTTGCATCCCTTTGAATCTGTCTAGTGTCTCTTTGAATCTGTCTAGTGTCCCTTTGAATCTGTCTAGTGTCTCTTTGAATCTGCCTTGCATCCCTTTTTATCTGTCTAGTGTCTCCTTGAATCCGTCTTGCATCCCTTTGAATCTGTCTAGTGTCTCTTTGAATCTGCTTTGCATCCCTTTGAACCTGTCTAGTGTCTCTTTGAATCTTTCTTTGAATTTGTCTGGCATCTCTTTCAATCCGTCTAGTGTCTCTTTGAATCTGCCTTGCATCCCTTTTTATCTGTCTAGTGTCTCCTTGAATTTGTCTTGCATCCCGTTGAATCAGTCTAGTGTCTCTTTGAATCTGTCTAGTGTCCCTTTGAATCTGTCTAGTGGCTCTTTGAATCTGCCTTGCATCCCTTTTTATCTGTCTAGTGTCTCCTTGAATCTGTCTTGCATCCCTTTGAACCTGTCTAGTGTCTCTTTGAATCTGTATAGTGTCTCTTTGAATCTGCCTTGCATCCCTTTGAATCTGTCTAGTGTCTCTTTGAATCTGTCTAGTGTCTCTTTGAATCTGTCTAGTGTCTCTTATAATCTGTCTAGTGTCTCTTTGAATCTGTCTAGTGTCTCTTTGAATCTGTCTAGTGTCTCTTTGAATCTGTCTACTGTCTCTTTGAATCTGTCTTGCATCTCTTTGAATCTGTCTTGCATCTCTTTGAATCTGTCTAGTGTCTCTTTGAATCTGTCTTGCATCTCTTTGAATCTGTCTAGTGTCTCTTTGAATCTGTCTAGTGTCTCTTTGAATCTGCCTTGCATCCCTTTTTATCTGTCTAGTGTCTCCTTGAATCTGTCTTGCATCCCATTGAACCTGTCTAGTGTCTCTTTGAATCTGTATAGTGTCTCCTTGAATCTGTCTTGCATCCCTTTGAACCTGTCTAGTGTCTCTTTGAATCTGTATAGTGTCTCTTTGAATCTGCCTTGCATCCCTTTGAATCTGTCTAGTGTCTCTTTGAATCTGTCTAGTGTCTCTTTGAATCTGTCTAGTGTCTCTTATAATCTGTATAGTGTCTCTTTGAATCTGTCTAGTGTCTCTTTGAATCTGCTTTGCATCCCTTTGAACCTGTCTAGTGTCTCTTTGAATCTTTCTTTGAATTTGTCTGGCATCTCTTTGAATCTGTCTAGTGTCTCTTTGAATCTGTCTAGTGTCCCTTTGAATCTGTCTAGTGTCTCTTTGAATCTGCCTTGCATCCCTTTTTATCTGTCTAGTGTCTTCTTGAATCTGTCTTGCATCCCTTTGAATCTGTCTAGTGTCTCTTTGAATCTGTCTAGTGTCCCTTTGAATCTGTCTAGTGTCTCTTTGAATCTGCCTTGCATCCCTTTTTATCTGTCTAGTGTCTCCTTGAATCTGTCTTGCATCCCTTTGAATCTGTCTAGTGTCTCTTTGAATCTGCTTTGCATCCCTTTGAACCTGTCTAGTGTCTCTTTGAATCTTTCTTTGAATTTGTCTGGCATCTCTTTCAATCCGTCTAGTGTCTCTTTGAATCTGCCTTGCATCCCTTTTTATCTGTCTAGTGTCTCCTTGAATTTGTCTTGCATCCCGTTGAATCAGTCTAGTGTCTCTTTGAATCTGTCTAGTGTCCCTTTGAATCTGTCTAGTGGCTCTTTGAATCTGCCTTGCATCCCTTTTTATCTGTCTAGTGTCTCCTTGAATCTGTCTTGCATCCCTTTGAACCTGTCTAGTGTCTCTTTGAATCTGTATAGTGTCTCTTTGAATCTGCCTTGCATCCCTTTGAATCTGTCTAGTGTCTCTTTGAATCTGTCTAGTGTCTCTTTGAATCTGTCTAGTGTCTCTTATAATCTGTCTAGTGTCTCTTTGAATCTGTCTAGTGTCTCTTTGAATCTGTCTAGTGTCTCTTTGAATCTGTCTACTGTCTCTTTGAATCTGTCTTGCATCTCTTTGAATCTGTCTTGCATCTCTTTGAATCTGTCTAGTGTCTCTTTGAATCTGTCTAGTGTCTCTTTGAATCTGCCTTGCATCCCTTTTTATCTGTCTAGTGTCTCCTTGAATCTGTCTTGCATCCCTTTGAATCAGTCTAGTGTCTCTTTGAATCTGTCTAGTGTCTAATTGAATCTGTCTAGTGTCTCTTTGAATCTGTCTTGCATCTCTCTGAATCTGTCTAGTGTCTCTTTGAATCTGCTTTGCATCCCTTTGAACCTGTCTAGTGTCTCTTTGAATCTTTCTTTGAATTTGTCTGGCATCTCTTTGAATCTGTCTAGTGTCTCTTTGAATCTGTCTAGTGTCCCTTTGAATCTGTCTAGTGTCTCTTTGAATCTGCCTTGCATCCCTTTGAATCTGTCTAGTGTCTCTTTGAATCTGTCTAGTGTCTCTTTTAATCTGTCTAGTGTCTCTTTGAATCTGCCTTGCATCCCTTTTTATCTGTCTAGTGTCTCCTTGAATCTGTCTTGCATCCCTTTGAATCAGTCTAGTGTCTCTTTGAATCTGTCTAGTGTCTAATTGAATCTGTCTAGTGTCTCTTTGAATCTGTCTTGCATCTCTTTGAATCTGTCTAGTGTCTCTTTGAATCTGCTTTGCATCCCTTTGAACCTGTCTAGTGTCTCTTTGAATCTTTCTTTGAATTTGTCTGGCTTCCTTTGAATCTGTCTAGTGTCTCTTTGAATCTGTCTAGTGTCCCTTTGAATCTGTCTAGTGTCTCTTTGAATCTGCCTTGCATCCCTTTGAATCTGTCTAGTGTCTCTTTGAATCTGTCTAGTGTCTCTTTGAATCTGTCTAGTGTCTCTTTGAATCTGCCTTGCATCCCTTTTTATCTGTCTAGTGTCTCCTTGAATCTGTCTTGCATCCCATTGAACCTTTCTAGTGTCTCTTTGAATCTGAATAGTGTCTCTTTGAATCTGCCTTGCATCCCTTTGAATCTGTCTAGTGTCTCTTTGAATCTGTCTAGTGTCTCTTTGAATCTGTCTAGTGTCTCTTTGAATCTGCCTTGCATCCCTTTTTATCTGTCTAGTGTCTCCTTGAATCTGTCTTGCATCCCATTGAACCTTTCTAGTGTCTCTTTGAATCTGTCTTGCATCTCTTTGAATCTGTCTAGTGTCTCTTTGAATCTGCCTTGCATCCCTTTGAATCTGTCTAGTGTCTCTTTGAATCTGTCTAGTGTCTCTTTGAATCTGTCTTGCATCTCTTTGAATCTGCCTTGCATCCCTTTGAATCTGTCTAGTGTCTCTTTGAATCTGTCTAGTGTCTCTTTGAATCTGTCTAGTGTCTCTTTGAATCTGCCTTGCATCCCTTTTTATCTGTCTAGTGTCTCCTTGAATCTGTCTTGCATCCCATTGAACCTTTCTAGTGTCTCTTTGAATCTGAATAGTGTCTCTTTGAATCTGCCTTGCATCCCTTTGAATCTGTCTAGTGTCTCTTTGAATCTGTCTAGTGTCTCTTTGAATCTGTCTAGTGTCTCTTTGAATCTGTCTAGTGTCTCTTTGAATCTGCCTTGCATCCCTTTTTATCTGTCTAGTGTCTCCTTGAATCTGTCTTGCATCCCATTGAACCTTTCTAGTGTCTCTTTGAATCTGTCTTGCATCTCTTTGAATCTGTCTAGTGTCTCTTTGAATCTGCCTTGCATCCCTTTGAATCTGTCTAGTGTCTCTTTGAATCTGTCTAGTGTCTCTTTGAATCTGTCTTGCATCTCTTTGAATCTGCCTTGCATCCCTTTGAATCTGTCTAGTGTCTCTTTGAATCTGTCTAGTGTCTCTTTGAATCTGTCTAGTGTCTCTTTGAATCTGCCTTAAATCCCTTTTTATCTGTCTAGTGTCTCCTTGAATCTGTCTTGCATCCCTTTGAACCTTTCTAGTGTCTCTTTGAATCTGTCTTGCATCTCTTTGAATCTGTCTAGTGTCTCTTTGAATCTGCCTTGCATCCCTTTGAATCTGTCTAGTGTCTCTTTGAATCTGTCTAGTGTCTCTTTGAATCAGTCTTGCATCTCTTTGAATCTGTCTAGTGTCTCTTTGAATCTGTCTAGTGTCTCTTTGAATCTGCCTTGCATCCCTTTTTATCTGTCTAGTTGAATCTGTCTTGCATCCCTTTGAACCTGTCTAGTGTCTCTTTGAATCTGCCTTGCATCCCTTTGAATCTGTCTAGTGTCTCTTTGAATCTGTCTAGTGTCTCTTTGAATCTGTCTAGTGTCTCTTTGAACCTGTCTACTGTCTCTTTGAATCTGTCTACTGTCTCTTTGAATCTGTCTTGCATCTCTTTGAATCTGTCTAGTGTCTCTTTGAATCTGTCTACTGTCTCTTTGAATCTGTCTACTGTCTCTTTGAATCTGTCTTGCATCTCTTTGAATCTGTCTTGCATCTCTTTGAATCTGTCTAGTGTCTCTTTGAATCTGTCTAGTGTCTCTTTGAATCTGTCTTGCATCTCTTTGAATCTGTCTAGTGTCTCTTTGAATCTGTCTAGTGTCTCTTTGAATCTGTCTTGCATCTGTCTTGCATCTTTCTCTGATGCAAGACATTCCAGATTCAAAGAGACACTGAATCTGTCTAGTGTCTCTTTGAATCTGTCTAGTGTCTCTTTGAATCGGTCTAGTGTCTCTTTGAATCTGTCTTGAATCTCTTTGAATCTGTCTAGTGTCTATTTGAATCTGCTTTGCATCCCTTTGAACCTGTCTAGTGTCTCTTTGAATCTTTCTTTGAATTTGTCTGGCATCTCTTTGAATCTGTCTAGTGTCTCCTTGAATCTGTCTTGCATCCCATTGAACCTTTCTAGTGTCTCTTTGAATCTGAATAGTGTCTCTTTGAATCTGCCTTGCATCCCTTTGAATCTGTCTAGTGTCTCTTTGAATCTGTCTAGTGTCTCTTTGAATCTGTCTAGTGTCTCTTTGAATCTGCCTTGCATCCCTTTTTATCTGTCTAGTGTCTCCTTGAATCTGTCTTGCATCCCTTTGAATCTGTCTAGTGTCTCTTTGAATCTGTCTAGTGTCCCTTTGAATCTGTCTAGTGTCTCTTTGAATCTGCCTTGCATCCCTTTTTATCTGTCTAGTGTCTCCTTGAATCTGTCTTGCATCCCTTTGAATCTGTCTAGTGTCTCTTTGAATCTGCTTTGCATCCCTTTGAACCTGTCTAGTGTCTCTTTGAATCTTTCTTTGAATTTGTCTGGCATCTCTTTCAATCCGTCTAGTGTCTCTTTGAATCTGCCTTGCATCCCTTTTTATCTGTCTAGTGTCTCCTTGAATTTGTCTTGCATCCCGTTGAATCAGTCTAGTGTCTCTTTGAATCTGTCTAGTGTCCCTTTGAATCTGTCTAGTGGCTCTTTGAATCTGCCTTGCATCCCTTTTTATCTGTCTAGTGTCTCCTTGAATCTGTCTTGCATCCCTTTGAACCTGTCTAGTGTCTCTTTGAATCTGTATAGTGTCTCTTTGAATCTGCCTTGCATCCCTTTGAATCTGTCTAGTGTCTCTTTGAATCTGTCTAGTGTCTCTTTGAATCTGTCTAGTGTCTCTTATAATCTGTCTAGTGTCTCTTTGAATCTGTCTAGTGTCTCTTTGAATCTGTCTAGTGTCTCTTTGAATCTGTCTACTGTCTCTTTGAATCTGTCTTGCATCTCTTTGAATCTGTCTTGCATCTCTTTGAATCTGTCTAGTGTCTCTTTGAATCTGTCTTGCATCTCTTTGAATCTGTCTAGTGTCTCTTTGAATCTGTCTAGTGTCTCTTTGAATCTGCCTTGCATCCCTTTTTATCTGTCTAGTGTCTCCTTGAATCTGTCTTGCATCCCATTGAACCTGTCTAGTGTCTCTTTGAATCTGTATAGTGTCTCCTTGAATCTGTCTTGCATCCCTTTGAACCTGTCTAGTGTCTCTTTGAATCTGTATAGTGTCTCTTTGAATCTGCCTTGCATCCCTTTGAATCTGTCTAGTGTCTCTTTGAATCTGTCTAGTGTCTCTTTGAATCTGTCTAGTGTCTCTTATAATCTGTCTAGTGTCTCTTTGAATCTGTCTAGTGTCTCTTTGAATCTGCTTTGCATCCCTTTGAACCTGTCTAGTGTCTCTTTGAATCTTTCTTTGAATTTGTCTGGCATCTCTTTGAATCTGTCTAGTGTCTCTTTGAATCTGTCTAGTGTCCCTTTGAATCTGTCTAGTGTCTCTTTGAATCTGCCTTGCATCCCTTTTTATCTGTCTAGTGTCTCCTTGAATCTGTCTTGCATCCCTTTGAATCTGTCTAGTGTCTCTTTGAATCTGTCTAGTGTCCCTTTGAATCTGTCTAGTGTCTCTTTGAATCTGCCTTGCATCCCTTTTTATCTGTCTAGTGTCTCCTTGAATCTGTCTTGCATCCCTTTGAATCTGTCTAGTGTCTCTTTGAATCTGCTTTGCATCCCTTTGAACCTGTCTAGTGTCTCTTTGAATCTTTCTTTGAATTTGTCTGGCATCTCTTTCAATCCGTCTAGTGTCTCTTTGAATCTGCCTTGCATCCCTTTTTATCTGTCTAGTGTCTCCTTGAATTTGTCTTGCATCCCGTTGAATCAGTCTAGTGTCTCTTTGAATCTGTCTAGTGTCCCTTTGAATCTGTCTAGTGGCTCTTTGAATCTGCCTTGCATCCCTTTTTATCTGTCTAGTGTCTCCTTGAATCTGTCTTGCATCCCTTTGAACCTATCTAGTGTCTCTTTGAATCTGTATAGTGTCTCTTTGAATCTGCCTTGCATCCCTTTGAATCTGTCTAGTGTCTCTTTGAATCTGTCTAGTGTCTCTTTGAATCTGTCTAGTGTCTCTTATAATCTGTCTAGTGTCTCTTTGAATCTGTCTAGTGTCTCTTTGAATCTGTCTAGTGTCTCTTTGAATCTGTCTACTGTCTCTTTGAATCTGTCTTGCATCTCTTTGAATCTGTCTTGCATCTCTTTGAATCTGTCTAGTGTCTCTTTGAATCTGTCTAGTGTCTCTTTGAATCTGCCTTGCATCCCTTTTTATCTGTCTAGTATCTCCTTGAATCTGTCTTGCATCCCTTTGAATCAGTCTAGTGTCTCTTTGAATCTGTCTAGTGTCTAATTGAATCTGTCTAGTGTCTCTTTGAATCTGTCTTGCATCTCTTTGAATCTGTCTAGTGTCTCTTTGAATCTGCTTTGCATCCCTTTGAACCTGTCTAGTGTCTCTTTGAATCTTTCTTTGAATTTGTCTGGCATCTCTTTGAATCTGTCTAGTGTCTCTTTGAATCTGTCTAGTGTCCCTTTGAATCTGTCTAGTGTCTCTTTGAATCTGCCTTGCATCCCTTTGAATCTGTCTAGTGTCTCTTTGAATCTGTCTAGTGTCTCTTTGAATCTGTCTAGTGTCTCTTTGAATCTGCCTTGCATCCCTTTTTATCTGTCTAGTGTCTCCTTGAATCTGTCTTGCATCCCTTTGAATCAGTCTAGTGTCTCTTTGAATCTGTCTAGTGTCTAATTGAATCTGTCTAGTGTCTCTTTGAATCTGTCTTGCATCTCTTTGAATCTGTCTAGTGTCTCTTTGAATCTGCTTTGCATCCCTTTGAACCTGTCTAGTGTCTCTTTGAATCTTTCTTTGAATTTGTCTGGCATCTCTTTGAATCTGTCTAGTGTCTCTTTGAATCTGTCTAGTGTCCCTTTGAATCTGTCTATTGTCTCTTTGAATCTGCCTTGCATCCCTTTGAATCTGTCTAGTGTCTCTTTGAATCTGTCTAGTGTCTCTTTGAATCTGTCTAGTGTCTCTTTGAATCTGCCTTGCATCCCTTTTTATCTGTCTAGTGTCTCCTTGAATCTGTCTTGCATCCCATTGAACCTTTCTAGTGTCTCTTTGAATCTGAATAGTGTCTCTTTGAATCTGCCTTGCATCCCTTTGAATCTGTCTAGTGTCTCTTTGAATCTGTCTAGTGTCTCTTTGAATCTGTCTAGTGTCTCTTTGAATCTGCCTTGCATCCCTTTTTATCTGTCTAGTGTCTCCTTGAATCTGTCTTGCATCCCATTGAACCTTTCTAGTGTCTCTTTGAATCTGTCTTGCATCTCTTTGAATCTGTCTAGTGTCTCTTTGAATCTGCCTTGCATCCCTTTGAATCTGTCTAGTGTCTCTTTGAATCTGTCTAGTGTCTCTTTGAATCTGTCTTGCATCTCTTTGAATCTGCCTTGCATCCCTTTGAATCTGTCTAGTGTCTCTTTGAATCTGTCTAGTGTCTCTTTGAATCTGTCTAGTGTCTCTTTGAATCTGCCTTGCATCCCTTTTTATCTGTCTAGTGTCTCCTTGAATCTGTCTTGCATCCCATTGAACCTTTCTAGTGTCTCTTTGAATCTGAATAGTGTCTCTTTGAATCTGCCTTGCATCCCTTTGAATCTGTCTAGTGTCTCTTTGAATCTGTCTAGTGTCTCTTTGAATCTGTCTAGTGTCTCTTTGAATCTGCCTTGCATCCCTTTTTATCTGTCTAGTGTCTCCTTGAATCTGTCTTGCATCCCATTGAACCTTTCTAGTGTCTCTTTGAATCTGTCTTGCATCTCTTTGAATCTGTCTAGTGTCTCTTTGAATCTGCCTTGCATCCCTTTGAATCTGTCTAGTGTCTCTTTGAATCTGTCTAGTGTCTCTTTGAATCAGTCTTGCATCTCTTTGAATCTGTCTAGTGTCTCTTTGAATCTGTCTAGTGTCTCTTTGAATCTGCCTTGCATCCCTTTTTATCTGTCTAGTTGAATCTGTCTTGCATCCCTTTGAACCTGTCTAGTGTCTCTTTGAATCTGCCCTGCATCCCTTTGAATCTGTCTAGTGTCTGTTTGAATCTGTCTAGTGTCTCTTTGAATCTGTCTAGTGTCTCTTTGAACCTGTCTTCTGTCTCTTTGAATCTGTCTACTGTCTCTTTGAATCTGTCTTGCATCTCTTTGAATCTGTCTAGTGTCTCTTTCAATCTGTCTAGTGTCTCTTTGAATCTGTCTTGCATCTCTTTGAATCTGTCTAGTGTCTCTTTGAATCTGTCTAGTGTCTCTTTGAATCTGTCTTGCATCTGTCTTGCATCTTTCTCTGATGCAAGACATTCCAGATTCAAAGAGACACTGAATCTGTCTAGTGTCTCTTTGAATCTGTCTAGTGTCGCTTTGAATCTGTCTAGTGTCTCTTTGAATCTGTCTTGCATCTCTTTGAATCTGTCAAGTGTCTCTTTGAATCTGCTTTGCATCCCTTTGAACCTGTCTAGTGTCTCTTTGAATCTTTCTTTGAATTTGTCTGGCATCTCTTTGAATCTGTCTAGTGTCTCTTTGAATCTGTCTAGTGTCCCTTTGAATCTGTCTAGTGTCTCTTTGAATCTAACTTGCATCCCTTTTTATCTGTCTAGTGTCTCCTTGAATCTGTCTTGCATCCCTTTGAATCTGTCTAGTGTCTCTTTGAATCTGTCTAGTGTCCCTTTGAATCTGTCTAGTGTCTCTTTGAATCTGCCTTGCATCCCTTTTTATCTGTCTAGTGTCTCCTTGAATCTGTCTTGCATCCCTTTGAATCTGTCTAGTGTCTCTTTGAATCTGTCTAGTGTCCCTTTGAATCTGTCTAGTGTCTCTTTGAATCTGCCTTGCATCCCTTTTTATCTGTCTAGTGTCTCCTTGAATCTGTCTTGCATCCCTTTGAACCTGTCTAGTGTCTCTTTGAATCTTTCTTTGAATTTGTCTGGCATCTCTTTGAATGTGTCTAGTGTCTCTTTGAATCTGTCTAGTGTCCCTTTGAATCTGTCTAGTGTCTCTTTGAATCTGCCTTAAATCCCTTTTTATCTGTCTAGTGTCTCCTTGAATCTGTCTTGCATCCCTTTGAACCTGTCTAGTGTCTCTTTGAATCTTTCTTTGAATTTGTCTGGCATCTCTTTGAATGTGTCTAGTGTCTCTTTGAATCTGTCTAGTGTCCCTTTGAATCTGTCTAGTGTCTCTTTGAATCTGCCTTAAATCCCTTTTTATCTGTCTAGTGTCTCTTTGAATCTGCTTTGCATCCCTTTGAACCTGTCTAGTGTCTCTTTGAATCTTTCTTTGAATTTGTCTGGCATCTCTTTGAATCTGTCTAGTGTCTCTTTGAATCTGTCTAGTGTCTCCTTGAATCTGTCTTGCATCCCTTTGAATCTGTCTAGTGTCTCTTTGAATCTGCCTTGCATCCCTTTGAATCTGTCTAGTGTCTCGTTGAATCTGTCTAGTGTCTCTTTGAATCTGTCTAGTGTCTCTTTGAATCTGCCTTGCATCCCTTTTTATCTGTCTAGTGTCTCCTTGAATCTGTCTTGCATCCCATTGAACCTTTCTAGTGTCTCTTTGAATCTGAATAGTGTCTCTTTGAATCTGCCTTGCATCCCTTTGAATCTGTCTAGTGTCTCTTTGAATCTGTCTAGTGTCTCTTTGAATCTGTCTAGTGTCTCTTTGAATCTGCCTTGCATCCCTTTTTATCTGTCTAGTGTCTCCTTGAATCTGTCTTGCATCCCATTGAACCTTTCTAGTGTCTCTTTGAATCTGTCTTGCATCTCTTTGAATCTGTCTAGTGTCTCTTTGAATCTGCCTTGCATCCCTTTGAATCTGTCTAGTGTCTCTTTGAATCTGTCTAGTGTCTCTTTGAATCTGTCTTGCATCTCTTTGAATCTGCCTTGCATCCCTTTGAATCTGTCTAGTGTCTCTTTGAATCTGTCTAGTGTCTCTTTGAATCTGTCTAGTGTCTCTTTGAATCTGCCTTGCATCCCTTTTTATCTGTCTAGTGTCTCCTTGAATCTGTCTTGCATCCCATTGAACCTTTCTAGTGTCTCTTTGAATCTGTCTTGCATCTCTTTGAATCTGTCTAGTGTCTCTTTGAATCTGCCTTGCATCCCTTTGAATCTGTCTAGTGTCTCTTTGAATCTGTCTAGTGTCTCTTTGAATCAGTCTTGCATCTCTTTGAATCTGTCTAGTGTCTCTTTGAATCTGTCTAGTGTCTCTTTGAATCTGCCTTGCATCCCTTTTTATCTGTCTAGTTGAATCTGTCTTGCATCCCTTTGAACCTGTCTAGTGTCTCTTTGAATCTGCCTTGCATCCCTTTGAATCTGTCTAGTGTCTGTTTGAATCTGTCTAGTGTCTCTTTGAATCTGTCTAGTGTCTCTTTGAACCTGTCTACTGTCTCTTTGAATCTGTCTACTGTCTCTTTGAATCTGTCTTGCATCTCTTTGAATCTGTCTAGTGTCTCTTTGAATCTGTCTAGTGTCTCTTTGAATCTGTCTTGCATCTCTTTGAATCTGTCTAGTGTCTCTTTGAATCTGTCTAGTGTCTCTTTGAATCTGTCTTGCATCTGTCTTGCATCTTTCTCTGATGCAAGACATTCCAGATTCAAAGAGACACTGAATCTGTCTAGTGTCTCTTTGAATCTGTCTAGTGTCGCTTTGAATCTGTCTAGTGTCTCTTTGAATCTGTCTTGCATCTCTTTGAATCTGTCAAGTGTCTCTTTGAATCTGCTTTGCATCCCTTTGAACCTGTCTAGTGTCTCTTTGAATCTTTCTTTGAATTTGTCTGGCATCTCTTTGAATCTGTCTAGTGTCTCTTTGAATCTGTCTAGTGTCCCTTTGAATCTGTCTAGTGTCTCTTTGAATCTAACTTGCATCCCTTTTTATCTGTCTAGTGTCTCCTTGAATCTGTCTTGCATCCCTTTGAATCTGTCTAGTGTCTCTTTGAATCTGTCTAGTGTCCCTTTGAATCTGTCTAGTGTCTCTTTGAATCTGCCTTGCATCCCTTTTTATCTGTCTAGTGTCTCCTTGAATCTGTCTTGCATCCCTTTGAATCTGTCTAGTGTCTCTTTGAATCTGTCTAGTGTCCCTTTGAATCTGTCTAGTGTCTCTTTGAATCTGCCTTGCATCCCTTTTTATCTGTCTAGTGTCTCCTTGAATCTGTCTTGCATCCCTTTGAACCTGTCTAGTGTCTCTTTGAATCTTTCTTTGAATTTGTCTGGCATCTCTTTGAATGTGTCTAGTGTCTCTTTGAATCTGTCTAGTGTCCCTTTGAATCTGTCTAGTGTCTCTTTGAATCTGCCTTAAATCCCTTTTTATCTGTCTAGTGTCTCTTTGAATCTGCTTTGCATCCCTTTGAACCTGTCTAGTGTCTCTTTGAATCTTTCTTTGAATTTGTCTGGCATCTCTTTGAATCTGTCTAGTGTCTCTTTGAATCTGTCTAGTGTCTCCTTGAATCTGTCTTGCATCCCTTTGAATCTGTCTAGTGTCCCTTTGAATCTGTCTAGTGTCTCTTTGAATCTGCCTTGCATCCCTTTTTATCTGTCTAGTGTCTCCTTGAATCTGTCTTGCATCCCTTTGAACCTGTCTAGTGTCTCTTTGAATCTTTCTTTGAATTTGTCTGGCATCTCTTTGAATGTGTCTAGTGTCTCTTTGAATCTGTCTAGTGTCCCTTTGAATCTGTCTAGTGTCTCTTTGAATCTGCCTTAAATCCCTTTTTATCTGTCTAGTGTCTCTTTGAATCTGCTTTGCATCCCTTTGAACCTGTCTAGTGTCTCTTTGAATCTTTCTTTGAATTTGTCTGGCATCTCTTTGAATCTGTCTAGTGTCTCTTTGAATCTGTCTAGTGTCTCCTTGAATCTGTCTTGCATCCCTTTGAATCTGTCTAGTGTCTCTTTGAATCCGTCTAGTGTCTCTTTGAATCTGTCTTGCATCTCTTTGAATCTGTCTAGTGTCTCTTTGAATCTTTCTAGTGTCTCTTCGAATTTGTCTAGTGTCTCTTTGAATCTGTCTTGCATCTCTTTGAATCTGTCTAGTGTCTCTTTCAATCTGCTTTGCATCCCTTTGAACCTGTCTAGTTTCTCTTTGAATCTTTCTTTGAATTTGTCTGGCATCTCTTTGAATCTGTCTAGTGTCTCTTTGAATCTGTCTAGTTTCCCTTTGAATCTGTCTAGTGTCTCTTTGAATCTGCCTTGCATCCCTTTTTATCTGTCTAGTGTCTCCTTGAATCTGTCTTGCATCCCTTTGAATCTGTCTAGTGTCTCTTTGAATCTGTCTAGTGTCCCTTAAATCTGTCTAGTGTCTCTTTGAATCTGCCTTGCATCCCTTTTTATCTGTCTAGTGTCTCCTTGAATCTGTCTTGCATCCCTTTGAATCTGTCTAGTGTCTCTTTGAATCTGTCTAGTGTCTCTTTGAACCTGTCTACTGTCTCTTTGAATCTGTCTACTGTCTCTTTGAATCTGTCTTGCATCTCTTTGAATCTGTCTTGCATCTCTTTGAATCTGTCTAGTGTCTCTTTGAATCTGTCTAGTGTCTCTTTGAATCTGCCTTGCATCCCTTTTTATCTGTCTAGTGTCTCCTTGAATCTGTCTTGCATCTCTTTGAATCTGTCTAGTGTCTCTTTGAATCTGTCTAGTGTCTCTTTGAACCTGTCTACTGTCTCTTTGAATCTGTCTACTGTCTCTTTGAATCTGTCTTGCATCTCTTTGAATCTGTCTTGCATCTCTTTGAATCTGTCTAGTGTCTCTTTGAATCTGTCTAGTGTCTCTTTGAATCTGTCTTGCATCTCTTTGAATCTGTCTAGTGTCTCTTTGAATCTGTCTAGTGTCTCTTTGAATCTGTCTTGCATCTGTCTTGCATCTTTCTCTGATGCAAGACATTCCAGATTCAAAGAGACACTGAATCTGTCTAGTGTCTCTTTGAATCTGTCTAGTGTCTCTTTGAATCGGTCTAGTGTCTCTTTGAATCTGTCTTGCATCTCTTTGAATCTGTCTAGTGTCTATTTGAATCTGCTTTGCATCCCTTTGAACCTGTCTAGTGTCTCTTTGAATCTTTCTTTGAATTTGTCTGGCATCTCTTTGAATCTGTCTAGTGTCTCCTTGAATCTGTCTTGCATCCCATTGAACCTTTCTATTGTCTCTTTGAATCTGAATAGTGTCTCTTTGAATCTGCCTTGCATCCCTTTGAATCTGTCTAGTGTCTCTTTGAATCTGTCTAGTGTCTCTTTGAATCTGTCTAGTGTCTCTTTGAATCTGCCTTGCATCCCTTTTTATCTGTCTAGTGTCTCCTTGAATCTGTCTTGCATCCCTTTGAATCTGTCTAGTGTCTCTTTGAATCTGTCTAGTGTCCCTTTGAATCTGTCTAGTGTCTCTTTGAATCTGCCTTGCATCCCTTTTTATCTGTCTAGTGTCTCCTTGAATCTGTCTTGCATCCCTTTGAATCTGTCTAGTGTCTCTTTGAATCTGTATAGTGTCTCTTTGAATCTGCCTTGCATCCCTTTGAATCTGTCTAGTGTCTCTTTGAATCTGTCTAGTGTCTCTTTGAATCTGTCTAGTGTCTCTTATAATCTGTCTAGTGTCTCTTTTAATCTGTCTAGTGTCTCTTTGAATCTGCTTTGCATCCCTTTGAACCTGTCTAGTGTCTCTTTGAATCTTTCTTTGAATTTGTCTGGCATCTCTTTGAATCTGTCTAGTGTCTCTTTGAATCTGTCTAGTGTCCCTTTGAATCTGTCTAGTGTCTCTTTGAATCTGCCTTGCATCCCTTTTTATCCGTCTAGTGTCTCCTTGAATCTGTCTTGCATCCCTTTGAATCTGTCTAGTGTCTCTTTGAATCTGTCTAGTGTCCCTTTGAATCTGTCTAGTGTCTCTTTGAATCTGCCTTGCATCCCTTTTTATCTGTCTAGTGTCTCCTTGAATCTGTCTTGCATCCCTTTGAATCTGTCTAGTGTCTCTTTGAATCTGCTTTGCATCCCTTTGAACCTGTCTAGTGTCTCTTTGAATCTTTCTTTGAATTTGTCTGGCATCTCTTTCAATCCGTCTAGTGTCTCTTTGAATCTGCCTTGCATCCCTTTTTATCTGTCTAGTGTCTCCTTGAATTTGTCTTGCATCCCGTTGAATCAGTCTAGTGTCTCTTTGAATCTGTCTAGTGTCCCTTTGAATCTGTCTAGTGTCTCTTTGAATCTGCCTTGCATCCCTTTTTATCTGTCTAGTGTCTCCTTGAATCTGTCTTGCATCCCTTTGAACCTGTCTAGTGTCTCTTTGAATCTGTATAGTGTCTCTTTGAATCTGCCTTGCATCCCTTTGAATCTGTCTAGTGTCTCTTTGAATCTGTCTAGTGTCTCTTTGAATCTGTCTAGTGTCTCTTATAATCTGTCTAGTGTCTCTTTGAATCTGTCTAGTGTCTCTTTGAATCTGTCTAGTGTCTCTTTGAATCTGTCTACTGTCTCTTTGAATCTGTCTTGCATCTCTTTGAATCTGTCTTGCATCTCTTTGAATCTGTCTAGTGTCTCTTTGAATCTGTCTAGTGTCTCTTTGAATCTGCCTTGCATCCCTTTTTATCTGTCTAGTGTCTCCTTGAATCTGTCTTGCATCCCTTTGAATCAGTCTAGTGTCTCTTTGAATCTGTCTAGTGTCTAATTGAATCTGTCTAGTGTCTCTTTGAATCTGTCTTGCATCTCTTTGAATCTGTCTAGTGTCTCTTTGAATCTGCTTTGCATCCCTTTGAACCTGTCTAGTGTCTCTTTGAATCTTTCTTTGAATTTGTCTGGCATCTCTTTGAATCTGTCTAGTGTCTCTTTGAATCTGTCTAGTGTCCCTTTGAATCTGTCTAGTGTCTCTTTGAATCTGCCTTGCATCCCTTTGAATCTGTCTAGTGTCTCTTTGAATCTGTCTAGTGTCTCTTTGAATCTGTCTAGTGTCTCTTTGAATCTGCCTTGCATCCCTTTTTATCTGTCTAGTGTCTCCTTGAATCTGTCTTGCATCCCTTTGAATCAGTCTAGTGTCTCTTTGAATCTGTCTAGTGTCTAATTGAATCTGTCTAGTGTCTCTTTGAATCTGTCTTGCATCTCTTTGAATCTGTCTAGTGTCTCTTTGAATCTGCTTTGCATCCCTTTGAACCTGTCTAGTGTCTCTTTGAATCTTTCTTTGAATTTGTCTGGCATCTCTTTGAATCTGTCTAGTGTCTCTTTGAATCTGTCTAGTGTCCCTTTGAATCTGTCTAGTGTCTCTTTGAATCTGCCTTGCATCCCTTTGAATCTGTCTAGTGTCTCTTTGAATCTGTCTTGCATCTGTCTTGCATCTTTCTCTGATGCAAGACATTCCAGATTCAAAGAGACACTGAATCTGTCTAGTGTCTCTTTGAATCTGTCTAGTGTCTCTTTGAATCGGTCTAGTGTCTCTTTGAATCTGTCTTGAATCTCTTTGAATCTGTCTAGTGTCTATTTGAATCTGCTTTGCATCCCTTTGAACCTGTCTAGTGTCTCTTTGAATCTTTCTTTGAATTTGTCTGGCATCTCTTTGAATCTGTCTAGTGTCTCCTTGAATCTGTCTTGCATCCCATTGAACCTTTCTAGTGTCTCTTTGAATCTGAATAGTGTCTCTTTGAATCTGCCTTGCATCCCTTTGAATCTGTCTAGTGTCTCTTTGAATCTGTCTAGTGTCTCTTTGAATCTGTCTAGTGTCTCTTTGAATCTGCCTTGCATCCCTTTTTATCTGTCTAGTGTCTCCTTGAATCTGTCTTGCATCCCTTTGAATCTGTCTAGTGTCTCTTTGAATCTGTCTAGTGTCCCTTTGAATCTGTCTAGTGTCTCTTTGAATCTGCCTTGCATCCCTTTTTATCTGTCTAGTGTCTCCTTGAATCTGTCTTGCATCCCTTTGAATCTGTCTAGTGTCTCTTTGAATCTGCTTTGCATCCCTTTGAACCTGTCTAGTGTCTCTTTGAATCTTTCTTTGAATTTGTCTGGCATCTCTTTCAATCCGTCTAGTGTCTCTTTGAATCTGCCTTGCATCCCTTTTTATCTGTCTAGTGTCTCCTTGAATTTGTCTTGCATCCCGTTGAATCAGTCTAGTGTCTCTTTGAATCTGTCTAGTGTCCCTTTGAATCTGTCTAGTGGCTCTTTGAATCTGCCTTGCATCCCTTTTTATCTGTCTAGTGTCTCCTTGAATCTGTCTTGCATCCCTTTGAACCTGTCTAGTGTCTCTTTGAATCTGTATAGTGTCTCTTTGAATCTGCCTTGCATCCCTTTGAATCTGTCTAGTGTCTCTTTGAATCTGTCTAGTGTCTCTTTGAATCTGTCTAGTGTCTCTTATAATCTGTCTAGTGTCTCTTTGAATCTGTCTAGTGTCTCTTTGAATCTGTCTAGTGTCTCTTTGAATCTGTCTACTGTCTCTTTGAATCTGTCTTGCATCTCTTTGAATCTGTCTTGCATCTCTTTGAATCTGTCTAGTGTCTCTTTGAATCTGTCTTGCATCTCTTTGAATCTGTCTAGTGTCTCTTTGAATCTGTCTAGTGTCTCTTTGAATCTGCCTTGCATCCCTTTTTATCTGTCTAGTGTCTCCTTGAATCTGTCTTGCATCCCATTGAACCTGTCTAGTGTCTCTTTGAATCTGTATAGTGTCTCCTTGAATCTGTCTTGCATCCCTTTGAACCTGTCTAGTGTCTCTTTGAATCTGTATAGTGTCTCTTTGAATCTGCCTTGCATCCCTTTGAATCTGTCTAGTGTCTCTTTGAATCTGTCTAGTGTCTCTTTGAATCTGTCTAGTGTCTCTTATAATCTGTCTAGTGTCTCTTTGAATCTGTCTAGTGTCTCTTTGAATCTGCTTTGCATCCCTTTGAACCTGTCTAGTGTCTCTTTGAATCTGTCTAGTGTCTCTTTGAATCTGTCTTGCATCTCTTTGAATCTGTCTAGTGTCTCTTTGAATCTGTCTAGTGTCTCTTTGAATCTGCCTTGCATCCCTTTTTATCTGTCTAGTGTCTCCTTGAATCTGTCTTGCATCCCTTTGAATCAGTCTAGTGTCTCTTTGAATCTGTCTAGTGTCTAATTGAATCTGTCTAGTGTCTCTTTGAATCTGTCTTGCATCTCTTTGAATCTGTCTAGTGTCTCTTTGAATCTGCTTTGCATCCCTTTGAACCTGTCTAGTGTCTCTTTGAATCTTTCTTTGAATTTGTCTGGCATCTCTTTGAATCTGTCTAGTGTCTCTTTGAATCTGTCTAGTGTCCCTTTGAATCTGTCTAGTGTCTCTTTGAATCTGCCTTGCATCCCTTTGAATCTGTCTAGTGTCTCTTTGAATCTGTCTAGTGTCTCTTTGAATCTGTCTAGTGTCTCTTTGAATCTGCCTTGCATCCCTTTTTATCTGTCTAGTGTCTCCTTGAATCTGTCTTGCATCCCTTTGAATCAGTCTAGTGTCTCTTTGAATCTGTCTAGTGTCTAATTGAATCTGTCTAGTGTCTCTTTGAATCTGTCTTGCATCTCTTTGAATCTGTCTAGTGTCTCTTTGAATCTGCTTTGCATCCCTTTGAACCTGTCTAGTGTCTCTTTGAATCTTTCTTTGAATTTGTCTGGCATCTCTTTGAATCTGTCTAGTGTCTCTTTGAATCTGTCTAGTGTCCCTTTGAATCTGTCTAGTGTCTCTTTGAATCTGCCTTGCATCCCTTTGAATCTGTCTAGTGTCTCTTTGAATCTGTCTAGTGTCTCTTTGAATCTGTCTAGTGTCTCTTTGAATCTGCCTTGCATCCCTTTTTATCTGTCTAGTGTCTCCTTGAATCTGTCTTGCATCCCATTGAACCTTTCTAGTGTCTCTTTGAATCTGAATAGTGTCTCTTTGAATCTGCCTTGCATCCCTTTGAATCTGTCTAGTGTCTCTTTGAATCTGTCTAGTGTCTCTTTGAATCTGTCTAGTGTCTCTTTGAATCTGCCTTGCATCCCTTTTTATCTGTCTAGTGTCTCCTTGAATCTGTCTTGCATCCCATTGAACCTTTCTAGTGTCTCTTTGAATCTGTCTTGCATCTCTTTGAATCTGTCTAGTGTCTCTTTGAATCTGCCTTGCATCCCTTTGAATCTGTCTAGTGTCTCTTTGAATCTGTCTAGTGTCTCTTTGAATCTGTCTTGCATCTCTTTGAATCTGCCTTGCATCCCTTTGAATCTGTCTAGTGTCTCTTTGAATCTGTCTAGTGTCTCTTTGAATCTGTCTAGTGTCTCTTTGAATCTGCCTTGCATCCCTTTTTATCTGTCTAGTGTCTCCTTGAATCTGTCTTGCATCCCATTGAACCTTTCTAGTGTCTCTTTGAATCTGAATAGTGTCTCTTTGAATCTGCCTTGCATCCCTTTGAATCTGTCTAGTGTCTCTTTGAATCCGTCTAGTGTCTCTTTGAATCTGTCTAGTGTCTCTTTGAATCTGCCTTGCATCCCTTTTTATCTGTCTAGTGTCTCCTTGAATCTGTCTTGCATCCCATTGAACCTTTCTAGTGTCTCTTTGAATCTGTCTTGCATCTCTTTGAATCTGTCTAGTGTCTCTTTGAATCTGCCTTGCATCCCTTTGAATCTGTCTAGTGTCTCTTTGAATCTGTCTAGTGTCTCTTTGAATCAGTCTTGCATCTCTTTGAATCTGTCTAGTGTCTCTTTGAATCTGTCTAGTGTCTCTTTGAATCTGCCTTGCATCCCTTTTTATCTGTCTAGTTGAATCTGTCTTGCATCCCTTTGAACCTGTCTAGTGTCTCTTTGAATCTGCCTTGCATCCCTTTGAATCTGTCTAGTGTCTGTTTGAATCTGTCTAGTGTCTCTTTGAATCTGTCTAGTGTCTCTTTGAACCTGTCTACTGTCTCTTTGAATCTGTCTACTGTCTCTTTGAATCTGTCTTGCATCTCTTTGAATCTGTCTAGTGTCTCTTTGAATCTGTCTAGTGTCTCTTTGAATCTGTCTTGCATCTCTTTGAATCTGTCTAGTGTCTCTTTGAATCTGTCTAGTGTCTCTTTGAATCTGTCTTGCATCTGTCTTGCATCTTTCTCTGATGCAAGACATTCCAGATTCAAAGAGACACTGAATCTGTCTAGTGTCTCTTTGAATCTGTCTAGTGTCTCTTTGAATCTGTCTAGTGTCTCTTTGAATCTGTCTTGCATCTCTTTGAATCTGTCAAGTGTCTCTTTGAATCTGCTTTGCATCCCTTTGAACCTGTCTAGTGTCTCTTTGAATCTTTCTTTGAATTTGTCTGGCATCTCTTTCAATCCGTCTAGTGTCTCTTTGAATCTGCCTTGCATCCCTTTTTATCTGTCTAGTGTCTCCTTGAATTTGTCTTGCATCCCGTTGAATCAGTCTAGTGTCTCTTTGAATCTGTCTAGTGTCCCTTTGAATCTGTCTAGTGGCTCTTTGAATCTGCCTTGCATCCCTTTTTATCTGTCTAGTGTCTCCTTGAATCTGTCTTGCATCCCTTTGAACCTGTCTAGTGTCTCTTTGAATCTGTATAGTGTCTCTTTGAATCTGCCTTGCATCCCTTTGAATCTGTCTAGTGTCTCTTTGAATCTGTCTAGTGTCTCTTTGAATCTGTCTAGTGTCTCTTATAATCTGTCTAGTGTCTCTTTGAATCTGTCTAGTGTCTCTTTGAATCTGTCTTGCATCTCTTTGAATCTGTCTAGTGTCTCTTTGAATCTGCTTTGCATCCCTTTGAACCTGTCTAGTGTCTCTTTGAATCTTTCTTTGAATTTGTCTGGCATCTCTTTGAATCTGTCTAGTGTCTCTTTGAATCTGTCTAGTGTCCCTTTGAATCTGTCTAGTGTCTCTTTGAATCTGCCTTGCATCCCTTTGAATCTGTCTAGTGTCTCTTTGAATCTGTCTAGTGTCTCTTTGAATCTGTCTAGTGTCTCTTTGAATCTGCCTTGCATCCCTTTTTATCTGTCTAGTGTCTCCTTGAATCTGTCTTGCATCCCTTTGAATCAGTCTAGTGTCTCTTTGAATCTGTCTAGTGTCTAATTGAATCTGTCTAGTGTCTCTTTGAATCTGTCTTGCATCTCTTTGAATCTGTCTAGTGTCTCTTTGAATCTGCTTTGCATCCCTTTGAACCTGTCTAGTGTCTCTTTGAATCTTTCTTTGAATTTGTCTGGCATCTCTTTGAATCTGTCTAGTGTCTCTTTGAATCTGCCTTGCATCCCTTTGAATCTGTCTAGTGTCTCTTTGAATCTGTCTAGTGTCTCTTTGAATCTGTCTAGTGTCTCTTTGAATCTGCCTTGCATCCCTTTTTATCTGTCTAGTGTCTCCTTGAATCTGTCTTGCATCCCATTGAACCTTTCTAGTGTCTCTTTGAATCTGAATAGTGTCTCTTTGAATCTGCCTTGCATCCCTTTGAATCTGTCTAGTGTCTCTTTGAATCTGTCTAGTGTCTCTTTGAATCTGTCTAGTGTCTCTTTGAATCTGCCTTGCATCCCTTTTTATCTGTCTAGTGTCTCCTTGAATCTGTCTTGCATCCCATTGAACCTTTCTAGTGTCTCTTTGAATCTGTCTTGCATCTCTTTGAATCTGTCTAGAGTCTCTTTGAATCTGCCTTGCATCCCTTTGAATCTGTCTAGTGTCTCTTTGAATCTGTCTAGTGTCTCTTTGAATCTGTCTTGCATCTCTTTGAATCTGCCTTGCATCCCTTTGAATCTGTCTAGTGTCTCTTTGAATCTGTCTAGTGTCTCTTTGAATCTGTCTAGTGTCTCTTTGAATCTGCCTTGCATCCCTTTTTATCTGTCTAGTGTCTCCTTGAATCTGTCTTGCATCCCATTGAACCTTTCTAGTGTCTCTTTGAATCTGAATAGTGTCTCTTTGAATCTGCCTTGCATCCCTTTGAATCTGTCTAGTGTCTCTTTGAATCTGTCTAGTGTCTCTTTGAATCTGTCTAGTGTCTCTTTGAATCTGCCTTGCATCCCTTTTTATCTGTCTAGTGTCTCCTTGAATCTGTCTTGCATCCCATTGAACCTTTCTAGTGTCTCTTTGAATCTGTCTTGCATCTCTTTGAATCTGTCTAGTGTCTCTTTGAATCTGCCTTGCATCCCTTTGAATCTGTCTAGTGTCTCTTTGAATCTGTCTAGTGTCTCTTTGAATCAGTCTTGCATCTCTTTGAATCTGTCTAGTGTCTCTTTGAATCTGTCTAGTGTCTCTTTGAATCTGCCTTGCATCCCTTTTTATCTGTCTAGTTGAATCTGTCTTGCATCCCTTTGAACCTGTCTAGTGTCTCTTTGAATCTGCCTTGCCTCCCTTTGAATCTGTCTAGTGTCTGTTTGAATCTGTCTAGTGTCTCTTTGAATCTGTCTAGTGTCTCTTTGAACCTGTCTACTGTCTCTTTGAATCTGTCTACTGTCTCTTTGAATCTGTCTTGCATCTCTTTGAATCTGTCTAGTGTCTCTTTGAATCTGTCTAGTGTCTCTTTGAATTTGTCTTGCATCTCTTTGAATCTGTCTAGTGTCTCTTTGAATCTGTCTAGTGTCTCTTTGAATCTGTCTTGCATCTGTCTTGCATCTTTCTCTGATGCAAGACATTCCAGATTCAAAGAGACACTGAATCTGTCTAGTGTCTCTTTGAATCTGTCTAGTGTCTCTTTGAATCTGTCTAGTGTCTCTTTGAATCTGTCTTGCATCTCTTTGAATCTGTCAAGTGTCTCTTTGAATCTGCTTTGCATCCCTTTGAACCTGTCTAGTGTCTCTTTGAATCTTTCTTTGAATTTGTCTGGCATCTCTTTGAATCTGTCTAGTGTCTCTTTGAATCTGTCTAGTGTCCCTTTGAATCTGTCTAGTGTATCTTTGAATCTGCCTTGCATCCCTTTTTATCTGTCTAGTGTCTCCTTGAATCTGTCTTGCATCCCTTTGAATCTGTCTAGTGTCTCTTTGAATCTGTCTAGTGTCCCTTTGAATCTGTCTAGTGTCTCTTTGAATCTGCCTTGCATCCCTTTTTATCTGTCTAGTGTCTCCTTGAATCTGTCTTGCATCCCTTTGAATCTGTCTAGTGTCTCTTTGAATCTGTCTAGTGTCCCTTTGAATCTGTCTAGTGTCTCTTTGAATCTGCCTTGCATCCCTTTTTATCTGTCTAGTGTCTCCTTGAATCTGTCTTGCATCCCTTTGAACCTGTCTAGTGTCTCTTTGAATCTTTCTTTGAATTTGTCTGGCATCTCTTTGAATGTGTCTAGTGTCTCTTTGAATCTGTCTAGTGTCCCTTTGAATCTGTCTAGTGTCTCTTTGAATCTGCCTTAAATCCCTTTTTATCTGTCTAGTGTCTCTTTGAATCTGCTTTGCATCCCTTTGAACCTGTCTAGTGTCTCTTTGAATCTTTCTTTGAATTTGTCTGGCATCTCTTTGAATCTGTCTAGTGTCTCTTTGAATCTGTCTAGTGTCTCCTTGAATCTGTCTTGCATCCCTTTGAATCTGTCTAGTGTCTCTTTGAATCTGTCTAGTGTCTCTTTGAATCTGTCTTGCATCTCTTTGAATCTGTCTAGTGTCTCTTTGAATCTTTCTAGTGTCTCTTCGAATTTGTCTAGTGTCTCTTTGAATCTGTCTTGCATCTCTTTGAATCTGTCTAGTGTCTCTTTGAATCTGCTTTGCATCCCTTTGAACCTGTCTAGTTTCTCTTTGAATCTTTCTTTGAATTTGTCTGGCATCTCTTTGAATCTGTCTAGTGTCTCTTTGAATCTGTCTAGTTTCCCTTTGAATCTGTCTAGTGTCTCTTTGAATCTGCCTTGCATCCCTTTTTATCTGTCTAGTGTCTCCTTGAATCTGTCTTGCATCCCTTTGAATCTGTCTAGTGTCTCTTTGAATCTGTCTAGTGTCCCTTAAATCTGTCTAGTGTCTCTTTGAATCTGCCTTGCATCCCTTTTTATCTGTCTAGTGTCTCCTTGAATCTGTCTTGCATCCCTTTGAATCTGTCTAGTGTCTCTTTGAATCTGTCTAGTGTCTCTTTGAACCTGTCTACTGTCTCTTTGAATCTGTCTACTGTCTCTTTGAATCTGTCTTGCATCTCTTTGAATCTGTCTTGCATCTCTTTGAATCTGTCTAGTGTCTCTTTGAATCTGTCTAGTGTCTCTTTGAATCTGCCTTGCATCCCTTTTTATCTGTCTAGTGTCTCCTTGAATCTGTCTTGCATCTCTTTGAATCTGTCTAGTGTCTCTTTGAATCTGTCTAGTGTCTCTTTGAACCTGTCTACTGTCTCTTTGAATCTGTCTACTGTCTCTTTGAATCTGTCTTGCATCTCTTTGAATCTGTCTTGCATCTCTTTGAATCTGTCTAGTGTCTATTTGAATCTGTCTAGTGTCTCTTTGAATCTGTCTTGCATCTCTTTGAATCTGTCTAGTGTCTCTTTGAATCTGTCTACTGTCTCTTTGAATCTGTCTTGCATCTGTCTTGCATCTTTCTCTGATGCAAGACATTCCAGATTCAAAGAGACACTGAATCTGTCTAGTGTCTCTTTGAATCTGTCTAGTGTCTCTTTGAATCGGTCTAGTGTCTCTTTGAATCTGTCTTGCATCTCTTTGAATCTGTCTAGTGTCTATTTGAATCTGCTTTGCATCCCTTTGAACCTGTCTAGTGTCTCTTTGAATCTTTCTTTGAATTTGTCTGGCATCTCTTTGAATCTGTCTAGTGTCTCCTTGAATCTGTCTTGCATCCCATTGAACCTTTCTAGTGTCTCTTTGAATCTGAATAGTGTCTCTTTGAATCTGCCTTGCATCCCTTTGAATCTGTCTAGTGTCTCTTTGAATCTGTCTAGTGTCTCTTTGAATCTGTCTAGTGTCTCTTTGAATCTGCCTTGCATCCCTTTTTATCTGTCTAGTGTCTCCTTGAATCTGTCTTGCATCCCTTTGAATCTGTCTAGTGTCTCTTTGAATCTGTCTAGTGTCCCTTTGAATCTGTCTAGTGTCTCTTTGAATCTGCCTTGCATCCCTTTTTATCTGTCTAGTGTCTCCTTGAATCTGTCTTGCATCCCTTTGAATCTGTCTAGTGTCTCTTTGAATCTGCTTTGCATCCCTTTGAACCTGTCTAGTGTCTCTTTGAATCTTTCTTTGAATTTGTCTGGCATCTCTTTCAATCCGTCTAGTGTCTCTTTGAATCTGCCTTGCATCCCTTTTTATCTGTCTAGTGTCTCCTTGAATTTGTCTTGCATCCCGTTGAATCAGTCTAGTGTCTCTTTGAATCTGTCTAGTGTCCCTTTGAATCTGTCTAGTGGCTCTTTGAATCTGCCTTGCATCCCTTTTTATCTGTCTAGTGTCTCCTTGAATCTGTCTTGCATCCCTTTGAACCTGTCTAGTGTCTCTTTGAATCTGTATAGTGTCTCTTTGAATCTGCCTTGCATCCCTTTGAATCTGTCTAGTGTCTCTTTGAATCTGTCTAGTGTCTCTTTGAATCTGTCTAGTGTCTCTTATAATCTGTCTAGTGTCTCTTTGAATCTGTCTAGTGTCTCTTTGAATCTGTCTAGTGTCTCTTTGAATCTGTCTACTGTCTCTTTGAATCTGTCTTGCATCTCTTTGAACCTGTCTTGCATCTCTTTGAATCTGTCTAGTGTCTCTTTGAATCTGTCTTGCATCTCTTTGAATCTGTCTAGTGTCTCTTTGAATCTGTCTAGTGTCTCTTTGAATCTGCCTTGCATCCCTTTTTATCTGTCTAGTGTCTCCTTGAATCTGTCTTGCATCCCATTGAACCTGTCTAGTGTCTCTTTGAATCTGTATAGTGTCTCCTTGAATCTGTCTTGCATCCCTTTGAACCTGTCTAGTGTCTCTTTGAATCTGTATAGTGTCTCTTTGAATCTGCCTTGCATCCCTTTGAATCTGTCTAGTGTCTCTTTGAATCTGTCTAGTGTCTCTTTGAATCTGTCTAGTGTCTCTTATAATCTGTCTAGTGTCTCTTTTAATCTGTCTAGTGTCTCTTTGAATCTGCTTTGCATCCCTTTGAACCTGTCTAGTGTCTCTTTGAATCTTTCTTTGAATTTGTCTGGCATCTCTTTGAATCTGTCTAGTGTCTCTTTGAATCTGTCTAGTGTCCCTTTGAATCTTTCTAGTGTCTCTTTGAATCTGCCTTGCATCCCTTTTTATCTGTCTAGTGTCTCCTTGAATCTGTCTTGCATCCCTTTGAATCTGTCTAGTGTCTCTTTGAATCTGTCTAGTGTCCCTTTGAATCTGTCTAGTGTCTCTTTGAATCTGCCTTGCATCCCTTTTTATCTGTCTAGTGTCTCCTTGAATCTGTCTTGCATCCCTTTGAATCTGTCTAGTGTCTCTTTGAATCTGCTTTGCATCCCTTTGAACCTGTCTAGTGTCTCTTTGAATCTTTCTTTGAATTTGTCTGGCATCTCTTTCAATCCGTCTAGTGTCTCTTTGAATCTGCCTTGCATCCCTTTTTATCTGTCTAGTGTCTCCTTGAATTTGTCTTGCATCCCGTTGAATCAGTCTAGTGTCTCTTTGAATCTGTCTAGTGTCCCTTTGAATCTGTCTAGTGGCTCTTTGAATCTGCCTTGCATCCCTTTTTATCTGTCTAGTGTCTCCTTGAATCTGTCTTGCATCCCTTTGAACCTGTCTAGTGTCTCTTTGAATCTGTATAGTGTCTCTTTGAATCTGCCTTGCATCCCTTTGAATCTGTCTAGTGTCTCTTTGAATCTGTCTAGTGTCTCTTTGAATCTGTCTAGTGTCTCTTATAATCTGTCTAGTGTCTCTTTGAATCTGTCTAGTGTCTCTTTGAATCTGTCTAGTGTCTCTTTGAATCTGTCTACTGTCTCTTTGAATCTGTCTTGCATCTCTTTGAATCTGTCTTGCATCTCTTTGAATCTGTCTAGTGTCTCTTTGAATCTGTCTAGTGTCTCTTTGAATCTGCCTTGCATCCCTTTTTATCTGTCTAGTGTCTCCTTGAATCTGTCTTGCATCCCTTTGAATCAGTCTAGTGTCTCTTTGAATCTGTCTAGTGTCTAATTGAATCTGTCTAGTGTCTCTTTGAATCTGTCTTGCATCTCTTTGAATCTGTCTAGTGTCTCTTTGAATCTGCTTTGCATCCCTTTGAACCTGTCTAGTGTCTCTTTGAATCTTTCTTTGAATTTGTCTGGCATCTCTTTGAATCTGTCTAGTGTCTCTTTGAATCTGTCTAGTGTCCCTTTGAATCTGTCTAGTGTCTCTTTGAATCTGCCTTGCATCCCTTTGAATCTGTCGAGTGTCTCTTTGAATCTGTCTAGTGTCTCTTTGAATCTGTCTAGTGTCTCTTTGAATCTGCCTTGCATCCCTTTTTATCTGTCTAGTGTCTCCTTGAATCTGTCTTGCATCCCTTTGAATCAGTCTAGTGTCTCTTTGAATCTGTCTAGTGTCTAATTGAATCTGTCTAGTGTCTCTTTGAATCTGTCTTGCATCTCTTTGAATCTGTCTAGTGTCTCTTTGAATCTGCTTTGCATCCCTTTGAACCTGTCTAGTGTCTCTTTGAATCTTTCTTTGAATTTGTCTGGCATCTCTTTGAATCTGTCTAGTGTCTCTTTGAATCTGTCTAGTGTCCCTTTGAATCTGTCTAGTGTCTCTTTGAATCTGTCTAGTGTCTCTTTGAATCTGCCTTGCATCCCTTTTTATCTGTCTAGTGTCTCCTTGAATCTGTCTTGCATCCCATTGAACCTTTCTAGTGTCTCTTTGAATCTGTCTTGCATCTCTTTGAATCTGTCTAGTGTCTCTTTGAATCTGCCTTGCATCCCTTTGAATCTGTCTAGTGTCTCTTTGAATCTGTCTAGTGTCTCTTTGAATCTGTCTTGCATCTCTTTGAATCTGCCTTGCATCCCTTTGAATCTGTCTAGTGTCTCTTTGAATCTGTCTAGTGTCTCTTTGAATCTGTCTAGTGTCTCTTTGAATCTGCCTTGCATCCCTTTTTATCTGTCTAGTGTCTCCTTGAATCTGTCTTGCATCCCATTGAACCTTTCTAGTGTCTCTTTGAATCTGAATAGTGTCTCTTTGAATCTGCCTTGCATCCCTTTGAATCTGTCTAGTGTCTCTTTGAATCTGTCTAGTGTCTCTTTGAATCTGTCTAGTGTCTCTTTGAATCTGCCTTGCATCCCTTTTTATCTGTTTAGTGTCTCCTTGAATCTGTCTTGCATCCCATTGAACCTTTCTAGTGTCTCTTTGAATCTGTCTTGCATCTCTTTGAATCTGTCTAGTGTCTCTTTGAATCTGCCTTGCATCCCTTTGAATCTGTCTAGTGTCTCTTTGAATCTGTCTAGTGTCTCTTTGAATCAGTCTTGCATCTCTTTGAATCTGTCTAGTGTCTCTTTGAATCTGCCTTGCATCCCTTTTTATCTGTCTAGTTGAATCTGTCTTGCATCCCTTTGAACCTGTCTAGTGTCTCTTTGAATCTGCCTTGCATCCCTTTGAATCTGTCTAGTGTCTCTTTGAATCTGTCTAGTGTCTCTTTGAATCTGTCTAGTGTCTCTTTGAACCTGTCTACTATCTCTTTGAATCTGTCTACTGTCTCTTTGAATCTGTCTTGCATCTCTTTGAATCTGTCTAGTGTCTCTTTGAATCTGTCTAGTGTCTCTTTGAATCTGTCTTGCATCTCTTTGAATCTGTCTAGTGTCTCTTTGAATCTGTCTAGTGTCTCTTTGAATCTGTCTTGCATCTGTCTTGCATCTTTCTCTGATGCAAGACATTCCAGATTCAAAGAGACACTGAATCTGTCTAGTGTCTCTTTGAATCTGTCTAGTGTCTCTTTGAATCTGTCTAGTGTCTCTTTGAATCTGTCTTCCATCTCTTTGAATCTGTCAAGTGTCTCTTTGAATCTGCTTTGCATCCCTTTGAACCTGTCTAGTGTCTCTTTGAATCTTTCTTTGAATTTGTCTGGCATCTCTTTGAATCTGTCTAGTGTCTCTTTGAATCTGTCTAGTGTCCCTTTGAATCTGTCTAGTGTATCTTTGAATCTGCCTTGCATCCCTTTTTATCTGTCTAGTGTCTCCTTGAATCTGTCTTGCATCCCTTTGAATCTGTCTAGTGTCTCTTTGAATCTGTCTAGTGTCCCTTTGAATCTGTCTAGTGTCTCTTTGAATCTGCCTTGCATCCCTTTTTATCTGTCTAGTGTCTCCTTGAATCTGTCTTGCATCCCTTTGAATCTGTCTAGTGTCTCTTTGAATCTGTCTAGTGTCCCTTTGAATCTGTCTAGTGTCTCTTTGAATCTGCCTTGCATCCCTTTTTATCTGTCTAGTGTCTCCTTGAATCTGTCTTGCATCCCTTTGAACCTGTCTAGTGTCTCTTTGAATCTTTCTTTGAATTTGTCTGGCATCTCTTTGAATGTGTCTAGTGTCTCTTTGAATCTGTCTAGTGTCCCTTTGAATCTGTCTAGTGTCTCTTTGAATCTGCCTTAAATCCCTTTTTATCTGTCTAGTGTCTCTTTGAATCTGCTTTGCATCCCTTTGAACCTGTCTAGTGTCTCTTTGAATCTTTCTTTGAATTTGTCTGGCATCTCTTTGAATCTGTCTAGTGTCTCTTTGAATCTGTCTAGTGTCTCCTTGAATCTGTCTTGCATCCCTTTGAATCTGTCTAGTGTCTCTTTGAATCTGTCTAGTGTCTCTTTGAATCTGTCTTGCATCTCTTTGAATCTGTCTAGTGTCTCTTTGAATCTTTCTAGTGTCTCTTCGAATTTGTCTAGTGTCTCTTTGAATCTGTCTTGCATCTCTTTGAATCTGTCTAGTGTCTCTTTGAATCTGCTTTGCATCCCTTTGAACCTGTCTAGTTTCTCTTTGAATCTTTCTTTGAATTTGTCTGGCATCTCTTTGAATCTGTCTAGTGTCTCTTTGAATCTGTCTAGTTTCCCTTTGAATCTGTCTAGTGTCTCTTTGAATCTGCCTTGCATCCCTTTTTATCTGTCTAGTGTCTCCTTGAATCTGTCTTGCATCCCTTTGAATCTGTCTAGTGTCTCTTTGAATCTGTCTAGTGTCCCTTAAATCTGTCTAGTGTCTCTTTGAATCTGCCTTGCATCCCTTTTTATCTGTCTAGTGTCTCCTTGAATCTGTCTTGCATCCCTTTGAATCTGTCTAGTGTCTCTTTGAATCTGTCTAGTGTCTCTTTGAACCTGTCTACTGTCTCTTTGAATCTGTCTACTGTCTCTTTGAATCTGTCTTGCATCTCTTTGAATCTGTCTTGCATCTCTTTGAATCTGTCTAGTGTCTCTTTGAATCTGTCTAGTGTCTCTTTGAATCTGCCTTGCATCCCTTTTTATCTGTCTAGTGTCTCCTTGAATCTGTCTTGCATCTCTTTGAATCTGTCTAGTGTCTCTTTGAATCTGTCTAGTGTCTCTTTGAACCTGTCTACTGTCTCTTTGAATCTGTCTACTGTCTCTTTGAATCTGTCTTGCATCTCTTTGAATCTGTCTTGCATCTCTTTGAATCTGTCTAGTGTCTATTTGAATCTGTCTAGTGTCTCTTTGAATCTGTCTTGCATCTCTTTGAATCTGTCTAGTGTCTCTTTGAATCTGTCTACTGTCTCTTTGAATCTGTCTTGCATCTGTCTTGCATCTTTCTCTGATGCAAGACATTCCAGATTCAAAGAGACACTGAATCTGTCTAGTGTCTCTTTGAATCTGTCTAGTGTCTCTTTGAATCGGTCTAGTGTCTCTTTGAATCTGTCTTGCATCTCTTTGAATCTGTCTAGTGTCTATTTGAATCTGCTTTGCATCCCTTTGAACCTGTCTAGTGTCTCTTTGAATCTTTCTTTGAATTTGTCTGGCATCTCTTTGAATCTGTCTAGTGTCTCCTTGAATCTGTCTTGCATCCCATTGAACCTTTCTAGTGTCTCTTTGAATCTGAATAGTGTCTCTTTGAATCTGCCTTGCATCCCTTTGAATCTGTCTAGTGTCTCTTTGAATCTGTCTAGTGTCTCTTTGAATCTGTCTAGTGTCTCTTTGAATCTGCCTTGCATCCCTTTTTATCTGTCTAGTGTCTCCTTGAATCTGTCTTGCATCCCTTTGAATCTGTCTAGTGTCTCTTTGAATCTGTCTAGTGTCCCTTTGAATCTGTCTAGTGTCTCTTTGAATCTGCCTTGCATCCCTTTTTATCTGTCTAGTGTCTCCTTGAATCTGTCTTGCATCCCTTTGAATCTGTCTAGTGTCTCTTTGAATCTGCTTTGCATCCCTTTGAACCTGTCTAGTGTCTCTTTGAATCTTTCTTTGAATTTGTCTGGCATCTCTTTCAATCCGTCTAGTGTCTCTTTGAATCTGCCTTGCATCCCTTTTTATCTGTCTAGTGTCTCCTTGAATTTGTCTTGCATCCCGTTGAATCAGTCTAGTGTCTCTTTGAATCTGTCTAGTGTCCCTTTGAATCTGTCTAGTGGCTCTTTGAATCTGCCTTGCATCCCTTTTTATCTGTCTAGTGTCTCCTTGAATCTGTCTTGCATCCCTTTGAACCTGTCTAGTGTCTCTTTGAATCTGTATAGTGTCTCTTTGAATCTGCCTTGCATCCCTTTGAATCTGTCTAGTGTCTCTTTGAATCTGTCTAGTGTCTCTTTGAATCTGCCTTGCATCCCTTTTTATCTGTCTAGTGTCTCTTTGAATCTGTCTAGTGTCTCTTTGAATCTGTCTAGTGTCTCTTTGAATCTGTCTACTGTCTCTTTGAATCTGTCTTGCATCTCTTTGAACCTGTCTTGCATCTCTTTGAATCTGTCTAGTGTCTCTTTGAATCTGTCTTGCATCTCTTTGAATCTGTCTAGTGTCTCTTTGAATCTGTCTAGTGTCTCTTTGAATCTGCCTTGCATCCCTTTTTATCTGTCTAGTGTCTCCTTGAATCTGTCTTGCATCCCATTGAACCTGTCTAGTGTCTCTTTGAATCTGTATAGTGTCTCCTTGAATCTGTCTTGCATCCCTTTGAACCTGTCTAGTGTCTCTTTGAATCTGTATAGTGTCTCTTTGAATCTGCCTTGCATCCCTTTGAATCTGTCTAGTGTCTCTTTGAATCTGTCTAGTGTCTCTTTGAATCTGTCTAGTGTCTCTTATAATCTGTCTAGTGTCTCTTTTAATCTGTCTAGTGTCTCTTTGAATCTGCTTTGCATCCCTTTGAACCTGTCTAGTGTCTCTTTGAATCTTTCTTTGAATTTGTCTGGCATCTCTTTGAATCTGTCTAGTGTCTCTTTGAATCTGTCTAGTGTCCCTTTGAATCTTTCTAGTGTCTCTTTGAATCTGCCTTGCATCCCTTTTTATCTGTCTAGTGTCTCCTTGAATCTGTCTTGCATCCCTTTGAATCTGTCTAGTGTCTCTTTGAATCTGTCTAGTGTCCCTTTGAATCTGTCTAGTGTCTCTTTGAATCTGCCTTGCATCCCTTTTTATCTGTCTAGTGTCTCCTTGAATCTGTCTTGCATCCCTTTGAATCTGTCTAGTGTCTCTTTGAATCTGCTTTGCATCCCTTTGAACCTGTCTAGTGTCTCTTTGAATCTTTCTTTGAATTTGTCTGGCATCTCTTTCAATCCGTCTAGTGTCTCTTTGAATCTGCCTTGCATCCCTTTTTATCTGTCTAGTGTCTCCTTGAATTTGTCTTGCATCCCGTTGAATCAGTCTAGTGTCTCTTTGAATCTGTCTAGTGTCCCTTTGAATCTGTCTAGTGGCTCTTTGAATCTGCCTTGCATCCCTTTTTATCTGTCTAGTGTCTCCTTGAATCTGTCTTGCATCCCTTTGAACCTGTCTAGTGTCTCTTTGAATCTGTATAGTGTCTCTTTGAATCTGCCTTGCATCCCTTTGAATCTGTCTAGTGTCTCTTTGAATCTGTCTAGTGTCTCTTTGAATCTGTCTAGTGTCTCTTATAATCTGTCTAGTGTCTCTTTGAATCTGTCTAGTGTCTCTTTGAATCTGTCTAGTGTCTCTTTGAATCTGTCTACTGTCTCTTTGAATCTGTCTTGCATCTCTTTGAATCTGTCTTGCATCTCTTTGAATCTGTCTAGTGTCTCTTTGAATCTGTCTAGTGTCTCTTTGAATCTGCCTTGCATCCCTTTTTATCTGTCTAGTGTCTCCTTGAATCTGTCTTGCATCCCTTTGAATCAGTCTAGTGTCTCTTTGAATCTGTCTAGTGTCTAATTGAATCTGTCTAGTGTCTCTTTGAATCTGTCTTGCATCTCTTTGAATCTGTCTAGTGTCTCTTTGAATCTGCTTTGCATCCCTTTGAACCTGTCTAGTGTCTCTTTGAATCTTTCTTTGAATTTGTCTGGCATCTCTTTGAATCTGTCTAGTGTCTCTTTGAATCTGTCTAGTGTCCCTTTGAATCTGTCTAGTGTCTCTTTGAATCTGCCTTGCATCCCTTTGAATCTGTCGAGTGTCTCTTTGAATCTGTCTAGTGTCTCTTTGAATCTGTCTAGTGTCTCTTTGAATCTGCCTTGCATCCCTTTTTATCTGTCTAGTGTCTCCTTGAATCTGTCTTGCATCCCTTTGAATCAGTCTAGTGTCTCTTTGAATCTGTCTAGTGTCTAATTGAATCTGTCTAGTGTCTCTTTGAATCTGTCTTGCATCTCTTTGAATCTGTCTAGTGTCTCTTTGAATCTGCTTTGCATCCCTTTGAACCTGTCTAGTGTCTCTTTGAATCTTTCTTTGAATTTGTCTGGCATCTCTTTGAATCTGTCTAGTGTCTCTTTGAATCTGTCTAGTGTCCCTTTGAATCTGTCTAGTGTCTCTTTGAATCTGTCTAGTGTCTCTTTGAATCTGCCTTGCATCCCTTTTTATCTGTCTAGTGTCTCCTTGAATCTGTCTTGCATCCCATTGAACCTTTCTAGTGTCTCTTTGAATCTGTCTTGCATCTCTTTGAATCTGTCTAGTGTCTCTTTGAATCTGCCTTGCATCCCTTTGAATCTGTCTAGTGTCTCTTTGAATCTGTCTAGTGTCTCTTTGAATCTGTCTTGCATCTCTTTGAATCTGCCTTGCATCCCTTTGAATCTGTCTAGTGTCTCTTTGAATCTGTCTAGTGTCTCTTTGAATCTGTCTAGTGTCTCTTTGAATCTGCCTTGCATCCCTTTTTATCTGTCTAGTGTCTCCTTGAATCTGTCTTGCATCCCATTGAACCTTTCTAGTGTCTCTTTGAATCTGAATAGTGTCTCTTTGAATCTGCCTTGCATCCCTTTGAATCTGTCTAGTGTCTCTTTGAATCTGTCTAGTGTCTCTTTGAATCTGTCTAGTGTCTCTTTGAATCTGCCTTGCATCCCTTTTTATCTGTTTAGTGTCTCCTTGAATCTGTCTTGCATCCCATTGAACCTTTCTAGTGTCTCTTTGAATCTGTCTTGCATCTCTTTGAATCTGTCTAGTGTCTCTTTGAATCTGCCTTGCATCCCTTTGAATCTGTCTAGTGTCTCTTTGAATCTGTCTAGTGTCTCTTTGAATCAGTCTTGCATCTCTTTGAATCTGTCTAGTGTCTCTTTGAATCTGCCTTGCATCCCTTTTTATCTGTCTAGTTGAATCTGTCTTGCATCCCTTTGAACCTGTCTAGTGTCTCTTTGAATCTGCCTTGCATCCCTTTGAATCTGTCTAGTGTCTCTTTGAATCTGTCTAGTGTCTCTTTGAATCTGTCTAGTGTCTCTTTGAACCTGTCTACTATCTCTTTGAATCTGTCTACTGTCTCTTTGAATCTGTCTTGCATCTCTTTGAATCTGTCTAGTGTCTCTTTGAATCTGTCTAGTGTCTCTTTGAATCTGTCTTGCATCTCTTTGAATCTGTCTAGTGTCTCTTTGAATCTGTCTAGTGTCTCTTTGAATCTGTCTTGCATCTGTCTTGCATCTTTCTCTGATGCAAGACATTCCAGATTCAAAGAGACACTGAATCTGTCTAGTGTCTCTTTGAATCTGTCTAGTGTCTCTTTGAATCTGTCTAGTGTCTCTTTGAATCTGTCTTCCATCTCTTTGAATCTGTCAAGTGTCTCTTTGAATCTGCTTTGCATCCCTTTGAACCTGTCTAGTGTCTCTTTGAATCTTTCTTTGAATTTGTCTGGCATCTCTTTGAATCTGTCTAGTGTCTCTTTGAATCTGTCTAGTGTCCCTTTGAATCTGTCTAGTGTCTCTTTGAATCTGCCTTGCATCCCTTTTTATCTGTCTAGTGTCTCCTTGAATCTGTCTTGCATCCCTTTGAATCTGTCTAGTGTCTCTTTGAATCTGTCTAGTGTCCCTTTGAATCTGTCTAGTGTCTCTTTGAATCTGCCTTGCATCCCTTTTTATCTGTCTAGTGTCTCCTTGAATCTGTCTTGCATCCCTTTGAATCTGTCTAGTGTCTCTTTGAATCTGTCTAGTGTCCCTTTGAATCTGTCTAGTGTCTCTTTGAATCTGCCTTGCATCCCTTTTTATCTGTCTAGTGTCTCCTTGAATCTGTCTTGCATCCCTTTGAACCTGTCTAGTGTCTCTTTGAATCTTTCTTTGAATTTGTCTGGCATCTCTTTGAATGTGTCTAGTGTCTCTTTGAATCTGTCTAGTGTCCCTTTGAATCTGTCTAGTGTCTCTTTGAATCTGCTTGCATCCCTTTTTATCTGTCTAGTGTCTCTTTGAATCTGCTTTGCATCCCTTTGAACCTGTCTAGTGTCTCTTTGAATCTTTCTTTGAATTTGTCTGGCATCTCTTTGAATCTGAATAGTGTCTCTTTGAATCTGCCTTGCATCCCTTTGAATCTGTCTAGTGTCTCTTTGAATCTGTCTAATGTCTCTTTGAATCTGTCTAGTGTCTCTTTGAATCTGCCTTGCATCCCTTTTTATCTGTCTAGTGTCTCCTTGAATCTGTCTTGCATCCCTTTGAATCTGTCTAGTGTCTCTTTGAATCTGTCTAGTGTCCCTTTGAATCTGTCTAGTGTCTCTTTGAATCTGCCTTGCATCCCTTTTTATCTGTCTAGTGTCTCCTTGAATCTGTCTTGCATCCCTTTGAACCTGTCTAGTGTCTCTTTGAATCTTTCTTTGAATTTGTCTGGCATCTCTTTCAATCCGTCTAGTGTCTCTTTGAATCTGCCTTGCATCCCTTTTTATCTGTCTAGTGTCTCCTTGAATTTGTCTTGCATCCCGTTGAATCAGTCTAGTGTCTCTTTGAATCTGTCTAGTGTCCCTTTGAATCTGTCTAGTGGCTCTTTGAATCTGCCTTGCATCCCTTTTTATCTGTCTAGTGTCTCCTTGAATCTGTCTTGCATCCCTTTGAACCTGTCTAGTGTCTCTTTGAATCTGTATAGTGTCTCTTTGAATCTGCCTTGCATCCCTTTGAATCTGTCTAGTGTCTCTTTGAATCTGTCTAGTGTCTCTTTGAATCTGTCTAGTGTCTCTTATAATCTGTCTAGTGTCTCTTTGAATCTGTCTAGTGTCTCTTTGAATCTGTCTAGTGTCTCTTTGAATCTGTCTACTGTCTCTTTGAATCTGTCTTGCATCTCTTTGAATCTGTCTTGCATCTCTTTGAATCTGTCTAGTGTCTCTTTGAATCTGTCTTGCATCTCTTTGAATCTGTCTAGTGTCTCTTTGAATCTGTCTAGTGTCTCTTTGAATCTGCCTTGCATCCCTTTTTATCTGTCTAGTGTCTCTTTGAATCTGTCTTGCATCCCTTTGAACCTGTCTAGTGTCTCTTTGAATCTGTATAGTGTCTCCTTGAATCTGTCTTGCATCCCTTTGAACCTGTCTAGTGTCTCTTTGAATCTGTATAGTGTCTCTTTGAATCTGCCTTGCATCCCTTTGAATCTGTCTAGTGTCTCTTTGAATCTGTCTAGTGTCTCTTTGAATCTGTCTAGTGTCTCTTATAATCTGTCTAGTGTCTCTTTGAATCTGTCTAGTGTCTCTTTGAATCTGCTTTGCATCCCTTTGAACCTGTCTAGTGTCTCTTTGAATCTTTCTTTGAATTTGTCTGGCATTTCTTTGAATCTGTCTAGTGTCTCTTTGAATCTGTTTAGTGTCCCTTTGAATCTGTCTAGTGTCTCTTTGAATCTGCCTTGCATCCCTTTTTATCTGTCTAGTGTCTCCTTGAATCTGTCTTGCATCCCTTTGAATCTGTCTAGTGTCTCTTTGAATCTGTCTAGTGTCCCTTTGAATCTGTCTAGTGTCTCTTTGAATCTGCCTTGCATCCCTTTTTATCTGTCTAGTGTCTCCTTGAATCTGTCTTGCATCCCTTTGAATCTGTCTAGTGTCTCTTTGAATCTGCTTTGCATCCCTTTGAACCTGTCTAGTGTCTCTTTGAATCTTTCTTTGAATTTGTCTGGCATCTCTTTCAATCCGTCTAGTGTCTCTTTGAATCTGCCTTGCATCCCTTTTTATCTGTCTAGTGTCTCCTTGAATTTGTCTTGCATCCCGTTGAATCAGTCTAGTGTCTCTTTGAATCTGTCTAGTGTCCCTTTGAATCTGTCTAGTGGCTCTTTGAATCTGCCTTGCATCCCTTTTTATCTTTCTAGTGTCTCCTTGAATCTGTCTTGCATCCCTTTGAACCTGTCTAGTGTCTCTTTGAATCTGTATAGTGTCTCTTTGAATCTGCCTTGCATCCCTTTGAATCTGTCTAGTGTCTCTTTGAATCTGTCTAGTGTCTCTTATAATCTGTCTAGTGTCTCTTTGAATCTGTCTAGTGTCTCTTTGAATCTGTCTAGTGTCTCTTTGAATCTGTCTAGTGTCTCTTTGAATCTGTCTACTGTCTCTTTGAATCTGTCTTGCATCTCTTTGAATCTGTCTAGTGTCTCCTTGAATCTGTCTTGCATCCCTTTGAATCAGTCTAGTGTCTCTTTGAATCTGTCTAGTGTCTAATTGAATCTGTCTAGTGTCTCTTTGAATCTGTCTTGCATCTCTTTGAATCTGTCTAGTGTCTCTTTGAATCTGCTTTGCATCCCTTTGAACCTGTCTAGTGTCTCTTTGAATCTTTCTTTGAATTTGTCTGGCATCTCTTTGAATCTGTCTAGTGTCTCTTTGAATCTGTCTAGTGTCCCTTTGAATCTGTCTAGTGTCTCTTTGAATCTGCCTTGCATCCCTTTGAATCTGTCTAGTGTCTCTTTGAATCTGTCTAGTGTCTCTTTGAATCTGTCTAGTGTCTCTTTGAATCTGCCTTGCATCCCTTTTTATCTGTCTAGTGTCTCCTTGAATCTGTCTTGCATCCCTTTGAATCAGTCTAGTGTCTCTTTGAATCTGTCTAGTGTCTAATTGAATCTGTCTAGTGTCTCTTTGAATCTGTCTTGCATCTCTTTGAATCTGTCTAGTGTCTCTTTGAATCTGCTTTGCATCCCTTTGAACCTGTCTAGTGTCTCTTTGAATCTTTCTTTGAATTTGTCTGGCATCTCTTTGAATCTGTCTAGTGTCTCTTTGAATCTGTCTAGTGTCCCTTTGAATCTGTCTAGTGTCTCTTTGAATCTGCCTTGCATCCCTTTGAATCTGTCTAGTGTCTCTCTGAATCTGTCTAGTGTCTCTTTGAATCTGTCTAGTGTCTCTTTGAATCTGCCTTGCATCCCTTTTTATCTGTCTAGTGTCTCCTTGAATCTGTCTTGCATCCCATTGAACCTTTCTAGTGTCTCTTTGAATCTGAATAGTGTCTCTTTGAATCTGCCTTGCATCCCTTTGAATCTGTCTAGTGTCTCTTTGAATCTGTCTAGTGTCTCTTTGAATCTGTCTAGTGTCTCTTTGAATCTGCCTTGCATCCCTTTTTATCTGTCTAGTGTCTCCTTGAATCTGTCTTGCATCCCATTGAACCTTTCTAGTGTCTCTTTGAATCTGTCTAGTGTCTCTTTGAATCTGTCTAGTGTCTCTTTGAATCTGCCTTGCATCCCTTTTTATCTGTCTAGTGTCTCCTTGAATCTGTCTTGCATCCCATTGAACCTTTCTAGTGTCTCTTTGAATCTGAATAGTGTCTCTTTGAATCTGCCTTGCATCCCTTTGAATCTGTCTAGTGTCTCTTTGAATCTGTCTAGTGTCTCTTTGAATCTGTCTAGTGTCTCTTTGAATCTGCCTTGCATCCCTTTTTATCTGTTTAGTGTCTCCTTGAATCTGTCTTGCATCCCATTGAACCTTTCTAGTGTCTCTTTGAATCTGTCTTGCATCTCTTTGAATCTGTCTAGTGTCTCTTTGAATCTGCCTTGCATCCCTTTGAATGTGTCTAGTGTCTCTTTGAATCTGTCTAGTGTCTCTTTGAATCAGTCTTGCATCTCTTTGAATCTGTCTAGTGTCTCTTTGAATCTGTCTAGTGTCTCTTTGAATCTGCCTTGCATCCCTTTTTATCTGTCTAGTTGAATCTGTCTTGCATCCCTTTGAACCTGTCTAGTGTCTCTTTGAATCTGCCTTGCATCCCTTTGAATCTGTCTAGTGTCTCTTTGAATCTGTCTAGTGTCTCTTTGAATCTGTCTAGTGTCTCTTTGAACCTGTCTACTGTCTCTTTGAATCTGTCTACTGTCTCTTTGAATCTGTCTTGCATCTCTTTGAATCTGTCTAGTGTCTCTTTGAATCTGTCTAGTGTCTCTTTGAATCTGTCTTGCATCTCTTTGAATCTGTCTAGTGTCTCTTTGAATCTGTCTAGTGTCTCTTTGAATCTGTCTTGCATCTGTCTTGCATCTTTCTCTGATGCAAGACATTCCAGATTCAAAGAGACACTGAATCTGTCTAGTGTCTCTTTGAATCTGTCTAGTGTCTCTTTGAATCTGTCTAGTGTCTCTTTGAATCTGTCTTGCATCTCTTTGAATCTGTCAAGTGTCTCTTTGAATCTGCTTTGCATCCCTTTGAACCTGTCTAGTGTCTCTTTGAATCTTTCTTTGAATTTGTCTGGCATCTCTTTGAATCTGTCTAGTGTCTCTTTGAATCTGTCTAGTGTCTCTTTGAATCTGTCTAGTGTCTCTTTGAATCTGCCTTGCAGCCCTTTTTATCTGTCTAGTGTCTCCTTGAATCTGTCTTGCATCCCTTTGAATCAGTCTAGTGTCTCTTTGAATCTGTCTAGTGTCCCTTTGAATCTGTCTAGTGTCTCTTTGAATCTGCCTTGCATCCCTTTTTATCTGTCTAGTGTCTCCTTGAATCTGTCTTGCATCCCTTTGAATCTGTCTAGTGTCTCTTTGAATCTGTCTAGTGTCCCTTTGAATCTGTCTAGTGTCTCTTTGAATCTGCCTTGCATCCCTTTTTATCTGTCTAGTGTCTCCTTGAATCTGTCTTGCATCCCTTTGAACCTGTCTAGTGTCTCTTTGAATCTTTCTTTGAATTTGTCTGGCATCTCTTTGAATGTGTCTAGTGTCTCTTTGAATCTGTCTAGTGTCCCTTTGAATCTGTCTAGTGTCTCTTTGAATCTGCTTGCATCCCTTTTTATCTGTCTAGTGTCTCTTTGAATCTGCTTTGCATCCCTTTGAACCTGTCTAGTGTCTCTTTGAATCTTTCTTTGAATTTGTCTGGCATCTCTTTGAATCTGTCTAGTGTCTCTTTGAATCTGTCTAGTGTCTCCTTGAATCTGTCTTGCATCCCTTTGAATCTGTCTAGTGTCTCTTTGAATCTGTCTAGTGTCTCTTTGAATCTGTCTTGCATCTCTTTGAATCTGTCTAGTGTCTCTTTGAATCTTTCTAGTCTCTCTTCGAATTTGTCTAGTGTCTCTTTGAATCTGTCTTGCATCTCTTTGAATCTGTCTAGTGTCTCTTTGAATCTGCTTTGCATCCCTTTGAACCTGTCTAGTTTCTCTTTGAATCTTTCTTTGAATTTGTCTGGCATCTCTTTGAATCTGTCTAGTGTCTCTTTGAATCTGTCTAGTTTCCCTTTGAATCTGTCTAGTGTCTCTTTGAATCTGCCTTGCATCCCTTTTTATCTGTCTAGTGTCTCCTTGAATCTGTCTTGCATCCCTTTGAATCTGTCTAGTGTCTCTTTGAATCTGTCTAGTGTCTCTTTGAATCTGTCTTGCATCTCTTTGAATCTGTCTAGTGTCTCTTTGAATCTGTCTAGTGTCTCTTTGAATCTGCCTTGCATCCCTTTTTATCTGTCTAGTGTCTCCTTGAATCTGTCTTGCATCCCATTGAACCTGTCTAGTGTCTCTTTGAATCTGTATAGTGTCTCCTTGAATCTGTCTTGCATCCCTTTGAACCTGTCTAGTGTCTCTTTGAATCTGTATAGTGTCTCTTTGAATCTGCCTTGCATCCCTTTGAATCTGTCTAGTGTCTCTTTGAATCTGTCTAGTGTCTCTTTGAATCTGTCTAGTGTCTCTTATAATCTGTCTAGTGTCTCTTTGAATCTGTCTAGTGTCTCTTTGAATCTGCTTTGTATCCCTTTGAACCTGTCTAGTGTCTCTTTGAATCTGTCTAGTGTCTCTTTGAATCTGTCTTGCATCTCTTTGAATCTGTCTAGTGTCTCTTTGAATCTGTCTAGTGTCTCTTTGAATCTGCCTTGCATCCCTTTTTATCTGTCTAGTGTCTCCTTGAATCTGTCTTGCATCCCATTGAACCTGTCTAGTGTCTCTTTGAATCTGTATAGTGTCTCCTTGAATCTGTCTTGCATCCCTTTGAACCTGTCTAGTGTCTCTTTGAATCTGTATAGTGTCTCTTTGAATCTGCCTTGCATCCCTTTGAATCTGTCTAGTGTCTCTTTGAATCTGTCTAGTGTCTCTTTGAATCTGTCTAGTGTCTCTTATAATCTGTCTAGTGTCTCTTTGAATCTGTCTAGTGTCTCTTTGAATCTGCTTTGCATCCCTTTGAACCTGTCTAGTGTCTCTTTGAATCTTTCTTTGAATTTGTCTGGCATCTCTTTGAATCTGTCTAGTGTCTCTTTGAATCTGTCTAGTGTCCCTTTGAATCTGTCTAGTGTCTCTTTGAATCTGCCTTGCATCCCTTTTTATCTGTCTAGTGTCTCCTTGAATCTGTCTTGCATCCCTTTGAATCTGTCTAGTGTCTCTTTGAATCTGTCTAGTGTCCCTTTGAATCTGTCTAGTGTCTCTTTGAATCTGCCTTGCATCCCTTTTTATCTGTCTAGTGTCTCCTTGAATCTGTCTTGCATCCCTTTGAATCTGTCTAGTGTCTCTTTGAATCTGCTTTGCATCCCTTTGAACCTGTCTAGTGTCTCTTTGAATCTTTCTTTGAATTTGTCTGGCATCTCTTTCAATCCGTCTAGTGTCTCTTTGAATCTGCCTTGCATCCCTTTTTATCTGTCTAGTGTCTCCTTGAATTTGTCTTGCATCCCGTTGAATCAGTCTAGTGTCTCTTTGAATCTGTCTAGTGTCCCTTTGAATCTGTCTAGTGGCTCTTTGAATCTGCCTTGCATCCCTTTTTATCTTTCTAGTGTCTCCTTGAATCTGTCTTGCATCCCTTTGAACCTGTCTAGTGTCTCTTTGAATCTGTATAGTGTCTCTTTGAATCTGCCTTGCATCCCTTTGAATCTGTCTAGTGTCTCTTTGAATCTGTCTAGTGTCTCTTATAATCTGTCTAGTGTCTCTTTGAATCTGTCTAGTGTCTCTTTGAATCTGTCTAGTGTCTCTTTGAATCTGTCTACTGTCTCTTTGAATCTGTCTTGCATCTCTTTGAATCTGTCTAGTGTCTCCTTGAATCTGTCTTGCATCCCTTTGAATCAGTCTAGTGTCTCTTTGAATCTGTCTTGTGTCTAATTGAATCTGTCTAGTGTCTCTTTGAATCTGTCTTGCATCTCTTTGAATCTGTCTAGTGTCTCTTTGAATCTGCTTTGCATCCCTTTGAACCTGTCTAGTGTCTCTTTGAATCTTTCTTTGAATTTGTCTGGCATCTCTTTGAATCTGTCTAGTGTCTCTTTGAATCTGTCTAGTGTCCCTTTGAATCTGTCTAGTGTCTCTTTGAATCTGCCTTGCATCCCTTTGAATCTGTCTAGTGTCTCTTTGAATCTGTCTAGTGTCTCTTTGAATCTGTCTAGTGTCTCTTTGAATCTGCCTTGCATCCCTTTTTATCTGTCTAGTGTCTCCTTGAATCTGTCTTGCATCCCTTTGAATCAGTCTAGTGTCTCTTTGAATCTGTCTAGTGTCTAATTGAATCTGTCTAGTGTCTCTTTGAATCTGTCTTGCATCTCTTTGAATCTGTCTAGTGTCTCTTTGAATCTGCTTTGCATCCCTTTGAACCTGTCTAGTGTCTCTTTGAATCTTTCTTTGAATTTGTCTGGCATCTCTTTGAATCTGTCTAGTGTCTCTTTGAATCTGTCTAGTGTCCCTTTGAATCTGTCTAGTGTCTCTTTGAATCTGCCTTGCATCCCTTTGAATCTGTCTAGTGTCTCTCTGAATCTGTCTAGTGTCTCTTTGAATCTGTCTAGTGTCTCTTTGAATCTGCCTTGCATCCCTTTTTATCTGTCTAGTGTCTCCTTGAATCTGTCTTGCATCCCATTGAACCTTTCTAGTGTCTCTTTGAATCTGAATAGTGTCTCTTTGAATCTGCCTTGCATCCCTTTGAATCTGTCTAGTGTCTCTTTGAATCTGTCTAGTGTCTCTTTGAATCTGTCTAGTGTCTCTTTGAATCTGCCTTGCATCCCTTTTTATCTGTCTAGTGTCTCCTTGAATCTGTCTTGCATCCCATTGAACCTTTCTAGTGTCTCTTTGAATCTGTCTAGTGTCTCTTTGAATCTGTCTAGTGTCTCTTTGAATCTGCCTTGCATCCCTTTTTATCTGTCTAGTGTCTCCTTGAATCTGTCTTGCATCCCATTGAACCTTTCTAGTGTCTCTTTGAATCTGAATAGTGTCTCTTTGAATCTGCCTTGCATCCCTTTGAATCTGTCTAGTGTCTCTTTGAATCTGTCTAGTGTCTCTTTGAATCTGTCTAGTGTCTCTTTGAATCTGCCTTGCATCCCTTTTTATCTGTTTAGTGTCTCCTTGAATCTGTCTTGCATCCCATTGAACCTTTCTAGTGTCTCTTTGAATCTGTCTTGCATCTCTTTGAATCTGTCTAGTGTCTCTTTGAATCTGCCTTGCATCCCTTTGAATCTGTCTAGTGTCTCTTTGAATCTGTCTAGTGTCTCTTTGAATCAGTCTTGCATCTCTTTGAATCTGTCTAGTGTCTCTTTGAATCTGTCTAGTGTCTCTTTGAATCTACCTTGCATCCCTTTTTATCTGTCTAGTTGAATCTGTCTTGCATCCCTTTGAACCTGTCTAGTGTCTCTTTGAATCTGCCTTGCATCCCTTTGAATCTGTCTAGTGTCTCTTTGAATCTGTCTAGTGTCTCTTTGAATCTGTCTAGTGTCTCTTTGAACCTGTCTACTGTCTCTTTGAATCTGTCTACTGTCTCTTTGAATCTGTCTTGCATCTCTTTGAATCTGTCTAGTGTCTCTTTGAATCTGTCTAGTGTCTCTTTGAATCTGTCTTGCATCTCTTTGAATCTGTCTAGTGTCTCTTTGAATCTGTCTAGTGTCTCTTTGAATCTGTCTTGCATCTGTCTTGCATCTTTCTCTGATGCAAGACATTCCAGATTCAAAGAGACACTGAATCTGTCTAGTGTCTCTTTGAATCTGTCTAGTGTCTCTTTGAATCTGTCTAGTGTCTCTTTGAATCTGTCTTGCATCTCTTTGAATCTGTCAAGTGTCTCTTTGAATCTGCCTTGCATCCCTTTTTATCTGTCTAGTGTCTCCTTGAATCTGTCTTGCATCCCTTTGAATCAGTCTAGTGTCTCTTTGAATCTGTCTAGTGTCCCTTTGAATCTGTCTAGTGTCTCTTTGAATCTGCCTTGCATCCCTTTTTATCTGTCTAGTGTCTCCTTGAATCTGTCTTGCATCCCTTTGAATCTGTCTAGTGTCTCTTTGAATCTGCCTAGTGTCCCTTTGAATCTGTCTAGTGTCTCTTTGAATCTGCCTTGCATCCCTTTTTATCTGTCTAGTGTCTCCTTGAATCTGTCTTGCATCCCTTTGAACCTGTCTAGTGTCTCTTTGAATCTTTCTTTGAATTTGTCTGGCATCTCTTTGAATGTGTCTAGTGTCTCTTTGAATCTGTCTAGTGTCTCTTTGAATCTGTCTAGTGTCTCTTTGAATCTGTCTTGCATCTCTTTGAATCTGTCTAGTGTCTCTTTGAATCTTTCTAGTCTCTCTTCGAATTTGTCTAGTGTCTCTTTGAATCTGTCTTGCATCTCTTTGAATCTGTCTAGTGTCTCTTTGAATCTGCTTTGCATCCCTTTGAACCTGTCTAGTTTCTCTTTGAATCTTTCTTTGAATTTGTCTGGCATCTCTTTGAATCTGTCTAGTGTCTCTTTGAATCTGTCTAGTTTCCCTTTGAATCTGTCTAGTGTCTCTTTGAATCTGCCTTGCATCCCTTTTTATCTGTCTAGTGTCTCTTATAATCTGTCTAGTGTCTCTTTGAATCTGTCTAGTGTCTCTTTGAACCTGTCTAGTGTCTCTTTGAATCTGTCTACTGTCTCTTTGAATCTGTCTTGCATCTCTTTGAATCTGTCTTGCATCTCTTTGAATCTGTCTAGTGTCTCTTTGAATCTGTCTAGTGTCTCTTTGAACCTGTCTACTGTCTCTTTGAATCTGTCTACTGTCTCTTTGAATCTGTCTTGCATCTCTTTGAATCTGTCTAGTGTCTCTTTGAATCTGTCTAGTGTCTCTTTGAATCTGTCTTGCATCTCTTTGAATCTGTCTAGTGTCTCTTTGAATCTGTCTAGTGTCTCTTTGAATCTGTCTTGCATCTGTCTTGCATCTTTCTCTGATGCAAGACATTCCAGATTCAAAGAGACACTGAATCTGTCTAGTGTCTCTTTGAATCTGTCTAGTGTCTCTTTGAATCTGTCTAGTGTCTCTTTGAATCTGTCTTGCATCTCTTTGAATCTGTCAAGTGTCTCTTTGAATCTGCCTTGCATCCCTTTTTATCTGTCTAGTGTCTCCTTGAATCTGTCTTGCATCCCTTTGAATCAGTCTAGTGTCTCTTTGAATCTGTCTAGTGTCCCTTTGAATCTGTCTAGTGTCTCTTTGAATCTGCCTTGCATCCCTTTTTATCTGTCTAGTGTCTCCTTGAATCTGTCTTGCATCCCTTTGAATCTGTCTAGTGTCTCTTTGAATCTGCCTAGTGTCCCTTTGAATCTGTCTAGTGTCTCTTTGAATCTGCCTTGCATCCCTTTTTATCTGTCTAGTGTCTCCTTGAATCTGTCTTGCATCCCTTTGAACCTGTCTAGTGTCTCTTTGAATCTTTCTTTGAATTTGTCTGGCATCTCTTTGAATGTGTCTAGTGTCTCTTTGAATCTGTCTAGTGTCCCTTTGAATCTGTCTAGTGTCTCTTTGAATCTGCTTGCATCCCTTTTTATCTGTCTAGTGTCTCTTTGAATCTGCTTTGCATCCCTTTGAACCTGTCTAGTGTCTCTTTGAATCTTTCTTTGAATTTGTCTGGCATCTCTTTGAATCTGTCTAGTGTCTCTTTGAATCTGTCTAGTGTCTCCTTGAATCTGTCTTGCATCCCTTTGAATCTGTCTAGTGTCTCTTTGAATCTGTCTAGTGTCTCTTTGAATCTGTCTTGCATCTCTTTGAATCTGTCTAGTGTCTCTTTGAATCTTTCTAGTCTCTCTTCGAATTTGTCTAGTGTCTCTTTGAATCTGTCTTGCATCTCTTTGAATCTGTCTAGTGTCTCTTTGAATCTGCTTTGCATCCCTTTGAACCTGTCTAGTTTCTCTTTGAATCTTTCTTTGAATTTGTCTGGCATCTCTTTGAATCTGTCTAGTGTCTCTTTGAATCTGTCTAGTTTCCCTTTGAATCTGTCTAGTGTCTCTTTGAATCTGCCTTGCATCCCTTTTTATCTGTCTAGTGTCTCTTATAATCTGTCTAGTGTCTCTTTGAATCTGTCTAGTGTCTCTTTGAACCTGTCTAGTGTCTCTTTGAATCTGTCTACTGTCTCTTTGAATCTGTCTTGCATCTCTTTGAATCTGTCTTGCATCTCTTTGAATCTGTCTAGTGTCTCTTTGAATCTGTCTAGTGTCTCTTTGAATCTGCCTTGCATCCCTTTTTATCTGTCTAGTGTCTCCTTGAATCTGTCTTGCATCTCTTTGAATCTGTCTAGTGTCTCTTTGAATCTGTCTAGTGTCTCTTTGAACCTGTCTACTGTCTCTTTGAATCTGTCTACTGTCTCTTTGAATCTGTCTTGCATCTCTTTGAATCTGTCTTGCATCTCTTTGAATCTGTCTAGTGTCTCTTTGAATCTGTCTAGTGTCTCTTTGAATCTGTCTTGCATCTCTTTGAATCTGTCTAGTGTCTCTTTGAATCTGTCTAGTGTCTCTTTGAATCTGTCTTGCATCTGTCTTGCATCTTTCTCTGATGCAAGACATTCCAGATTCGAAGAGACACTGAATCTGTCTAGTGTCTCTTTGAATCTGTCTAGTGTCTCTTTGAATCGGTCTAGTGTCTCTTTGAATCTGTCTTGCATCTCTTTGAATCTGTCTAGTGTCTATTTGAATCTGCTTTGCATCCCTTTGAACCTGTCTAGTGTCTCTTTGAATCTTTCTTTGAATTTGTCTGGCATCTCTTTGAATCTGTATAGTGTCTCCTTGAATCTGTCTTGCATCCCATTGAACCTTTCTAGTGTCTCTTTGAATCTGAATAGTGTCTCTTTGAATCTGCCTTGCATCCCTTTGAATCTGTCTAGTGTCTCTTTGAATCTGTCTAGTGTCTCTTTGAATCTGTCTAGTGTCTCTTTGAATCTGCCTTGCATCCCTTTTTATCTGTCTAGTGTCTCCTTGAATCTGTCTTGCATCCCATTGAACCTTTCTAGTGTCTCTTTGAATCTGTCTTGCATCTCTTTGAATCTGTCTAGTGTCTCTTTTAATCTGCCTTGCATCCCTTTGAATCTGTCTAGTGTCTCTTTGAATCTGTCTAGTGTCTCTTTGAATCAGTCTTGCATCTCTTTGAATCTGTCTAGTGTCTCTTTGAATCTGTCTAGTGTCTCTTTGAATCTGCCTTGCATCCCTTTTTATCTGTCTAGTTGAATCTGTCTTGCATCCCTTTGAACCTGTCTAGTGTCTCTTTGAATCTGCCTTGCATCCCTTTGAATCTGTCTAGTGTCTCTTTGAATCTGTCTAGTGTCTCTTTGAATCTGTCTAGTGTCTCTTTGAACCTGTCTACTGTCTCTTTGAATCTGTCTACTGTCTCTTTGAATCTGTCTTGCATCTCTTTGAATCTGTCTTGCATCTCTTTGAATCTGTCTAGTGTCTCTTTGAATCTGTCTAGTGTCTCTTTGAATCTGTCTTGCATCTCTTTGAATCTGTCTAGTGTCTCTTTGAATCTGTCTAGTGTCTCTTTGAATCTGTCTTGCATCTGTCTTGCATCTTTCTCTGATGCAAGACATTCCAGATTCAAAGAGACACTGAATCTGTCTAGTGTCTCTTTGAATCTGTCTAGTGTCTCTTTGAATCTGTCTAGTGTCTCTTTGAATCTGTCTTGCATCTCTTTGAATCTGTCTAGTGTCTCTTTGAATCTGCTTTGCATCCCTTTGAACCTGTCTAGTGTCTCTTTGAATCTTTCTTTGAATTTGTCTGGCATCTCTTTGAATCCGTCTAGTGTCTCTTTGAATCTGTCTAGTGTCCCTTTGAATCTGTCTAGTGTCTCTTTGAATCTGCCTTGCATCCCTTTTTATCTGTCTAGTGTCTCCTTGAATCTGTCTTGCATCCCTTTGAATCTGTCTAGTGTCTCTTTGAATCTGTCTAGAGTCCCTTTGAATCTGTCTAGTGTCTCTTTGAATCTGCCTTGCATCCCTTTTTATCTGTCTAGTGTCTCCTTGAATCTGTCTTGCATCCCTTTGAATCTGTCTAGTGTCTCTTTGAATCTGCCTTGCATCCCTTTTTATCTGTCTAGTGTCTCCTTGAATCCTTCTTGCATCCCTTTGAATCTGTCTAGTGTCTCTTTGAATCTGTCTAGTGTCCCTTAAATCTGTCTAGTGTCTCTTTGAATCTGCCTTGCATCCCTTTTTATCTGTCTAGTGTCTCCTTGAATCTGTCTTGCATCCCTTTGAATCTGTCTAGTGTCTCTTTGAATCTGTCTAGTGTCTCTTTGAACCTGTCTACTGTCTCTTTGAATCTGTCTACTGTCTCTTTGAATCTGTCTTGCATCTCTTTGAATCTGTCTTGCATCTCTTTGAATCTGTCTAGTGTCTCTTTGAATCTGTCTAGTGTCTCTTTGAATCTGTCTTGCATCTCTTTGAATCTGTCTAGTGTCTCTTTGAATCTGTCTAGTGTCTCTTTGAATCTGTCTAGTGTCTCTTTGAACCTGTCTACTGTCTCTTTGAATCTGTCTACTGTCTCTTTGAATCTGTCTTGCATCTCTTTGAATCTGTCTTGCATCTCTTTGAATCTGTCTAGTGTCTCTTTGAATCTGTCTAGTGTCTCTTTGAATCTGTCTTGCATCTCTTTGAATCTGTCTAGTGTCTCTTTGAATCTGTCTAGTGTCTCTTTGAATCTGTCTTGCATCTGTCTTGCATCTTTCTCTGATGCAAGACATTCCAGATTCAAAGAGACACTGAATCTGTCTAGTGTCTCTTTGAATCTGTCTAGTGTCCCTTAAATCTGTCTAGTGTCTCTTTGAATCTGCCTTGCATCCCTTTTTATCTGTCTAGTGTCTCTTTGAATCTGCCTTGCATCCCTTTGAATCTGTCTAGTGTCTCTTTGAATCTGTCTAGTGTCTCTTTGAATCTGTCTAGTGTCTCTTTGAACCTGTCTACTGTCTCTTTGAATCTGTCTACTGTCTCTTTGAATCTGTCTTGCATCTCTTTGAATCTGTCTTGCATCTCTTTGAATCTGTCTAGTGTCTCTTTGAATCTGTCTAGTGTCTCTTTGAATCTGTCTTGCATCTCTTTGAATCTGTCTAGTGTCTCTTTGAATCTGTCTAGTGTCTCTTTGAATCTGTCTTGCATCTGTCTTGCATCTTTCTCTGATGCAAGACATCCCAGATTCAAAGAGACACTGAATCTGTCTAGTGTCTCTTTGAATCTGTCTAGTGTCTCTTTGAATCTGTCTAGTGTCTCTTTGAATCTGTCTTGCATCTCTTTGAATCTGTCTAGTGTCTCTTTGAATCTGCCTTGCATCCCTTTTTATCTGTCTAGTGTCTCTTTGAATCTTTCTTGCATCCCTTTGAATCTGTCTAGTGTCTCTTTGAATCTGCCTTGCATCCCTTTTTATCTGTCTAGTGTCTCCTTGAATCCTTCTTGCATCCCTTTGAATCTGTCTAGTGTCTCTTTGAATCTGTCTAGTGTCCCTTAAATCTGTCTAGTGTCTCTTTGAATCTGCCTTGCATCCCTTTTTATCTGTCTAGTGTCTCCTTGAATCTGTCTTGCATCCCTTTGAATCTGTCTAGTGTCTCTTTGAATCTGTCTAGTGTCTCTTTGAACCTGTCTACTGTCTCTTTGAATCTGTCTACTGTCTCTTTGAATCTGTCTTGCATCTCTTTGAATCTGTCTTGCATCTCTTTGAATCTGTCTAGTGTCTCTTTGAATCTGTCTAGTGTCTCTTTGAATCTGCCTTGCATCCCTTTTTATCTGTCTAGTGTCTCAATGAATCTGTCTTGCATCTCTTTGAATCTGTCTAGTGTCTCTTTGAATCTGTCTAGTGTCTCTTTGAACCTGTCTACTGTCTCTTTGAATCTGTCTACTGTCTCTTTGAATCTGTCTTGCATCTCTTTGAATCTGTCTTGCATCTCTTTGAATCTGTCTAGTGTCTCTTTGAATCTGTCTAGTGTCTCTTTGAATCTGTCTTGCATCTCTTTGAATCTGTCTAGTGTCTCTTTGAATCTGTCTAGTGTCTCTTTGAATCTGTCTTGCATCTGTCTTGCATCTTTCTCTGATGCAAGACATTCCAGATTCAAAGAGACACTGAATCTGTCTAGTGTCTCTTTGAATCTGTCTAGTGTCCCTTTGAATCTGTCTAGTGTCTCTTTGAATCTGCTTGCATCCCTTTTTATCTGTCTAGTGTCTCTTTGAATCTGCTTTGCATCCCTTTGAACCTGTCTAGTGTCTCTTTGAATCTTTCTTTGAATTTGTCTGGCATCTCTTTGAATCTGTCTAGTGTCTCTTTGAATCTGTCTAGTGTCTCCTTGAATCTGTCTTGCATCCCTTTGAATCTGTCTAGTGTCTCTTTGAATCTGTCTAGTGTCTCTTTGAATCTGTCTTGCATCTCTTTGAATCTGTCTAGTGTCTCTTTGAATCTTTCTAGTGTCTCTTCGAATTTGTCTAGTGTCTCTTTGAATCTGTCTTGCATCTCTTTGAATCTGTCTAGTGTCTCTTTGAATCTGCTTTGCATCCCTTTGAACCTGTCTAGTTTCTCTTTGAATCTTTCTTTGAATTTGTCTGGCATCTCTTTGAATCTGTCTAGTGTCTCTTTGAATCTGTCTAGTTTCCCTTTGAATCTGTCTAGTGTCTCTTTGAATCTGCCTTGCATCCCTTTTTATCTGTCTAGTGTCTCCTTGAATCTGTCTTGCATCCCTTTGAATCTGTCTAGTGTCTCTTTGAATCTGTCTAGTGTCCCTTAAATCTGTCTAGTGTCTCTTTGAATCTGCCTTGCATCCCTTTTTATCTGTCTAGTGTCTCCTTGAATCTGTCTTGCATCCCTTTGAATCTGTCTAGTGTCTCTTTGAATCTGCCTTGCATCCCTTTGAATCTGTCTAGTGTCTCTTTGAATCTGTCTAGTGTCTCTTTGAATCTGTCTAGTGTCTCTTATAATCTGTCTAGTGTCTCTTTGAATCTGTCTAGTGTCTCTTTGAACCTGTCTAGTGTCTCTTTGAATCTGTCTACTGTCTCTTTGAATCTGTCTTGCATCTCTTTGAATCTGTCTTTCATCTCTTTGAATCTGTCTAGTGTCTCTTTGAATCTGTCTAGTGTCTCTTTGAATCTGCCTTGCATCCCTTTTTATCTGTCTAGTGTCTCCTTGAATCTGTCTTGCATCTCTTTGAATCTGTCTAGTGTCTCTTTGAATCTGTCTAGTGTCTCTTTGAACCTGTCTAGTGTCTCTTTGAATCTGTCTAGTGTCTCTTTGAATCAGTCTTGCATCTCTTTGAATCTGTCTAGTGTCTCTTTGAATCTGTCTAGTGTCTCTTTGAATCTACCTTGCATCCCTTTTTATCTGTCTAGTTGAATCTGTCTTGCATCCCTTTGAACCTGTCTAGTGTCTCTTTGAATCTGCCTTGCATCCCTTTGAATCTGTCTAGTGTCTCTTTGAATCTGTCTAGTGTCTCTTTGAATCTGTCTAGTGTCTCTTTGAACCTGTCTACTGTCTCTTTGAATCTGTCTACTGTCTCTTTGAATCTGTCTTGCATCTCTTTGAATCTGTCTAGTGTCTCTTTGAATCTGTCTAGTGTCTCTTTGAATCTGTCTTGCATCTCTTTGAATCTGTCTAGTGTCTCTTTGAATCTGTCTAGTGTCTCTTTGAATCTGTCTTGCATCTGTCTTGCATCTTTCTCTGATGCAAGACATTCCAGATTCAAAGAGACACTGAATCTGTCTAGTGTCTCTTTGAATCTGTCTAGTGTCTCTTTGAATCTGTCTAGTGTCTCTTTGAATCTGTCTTGCATCTCTTTGAATCTGTCAAGTGTCTCTTTGAATCTGCTTTGCATCCCTTTGAACCTGTCTAGTGTCTCTTTGAATCTTTCTTTGAATTTGTCTGGCATCTCTTTGAATCTGTCTAGTGTCTCTTTGAATCTGTCTAGTGTCTCTTTGAATCTGTCTAGTGTCTCTTTGAATCTGCCTTGCATCCCTTTTTATCTGTCTAGTGTCTCCTTGAATCTGTCTTGCATCCCTTTGAATCAGTCTAGTGTCTCTTTGAATCTGTCTAGTGTCCCTTTGAATCTGTCTAGTGTCTCTTTGAATCTGCCTTGCATCCCTTTTTATCTGTCTAGTGTCTCCTTGAATCTGTCTTGCATCCCTTTGAATCTGTCTAGTGTCTCTTTGAATCTGTCTAGTGTCCCTTTGAATCTGTCTAGTGTCTCTTTGAATCTGCCTTGCATCCCTTTTTATCTGTCTAGTGTCTCCTTGAATCTGTCTTGCATCCCTTTGAACCTGTCTAGTGTCTCTTTGAATCTTTCTTTGAATTTGTCTGGCATCTCTTTGAATGTGTCTAGTGTCTCTTTGAATCTGTCTAGTGTCCCTTTGAATCTGTCTAGTGTCTCTTTGAATCTGCTTGCATCCCTTTTTATCTGTCTAGTGTCTCTTTGAATCTGCTTTGCATCCCTTTGAACCTGTCTAGTGTCTCTTTGAATCTTTCTTTGAATTTGTCTGGCATCTCTTTGAATCTGTCTAGTGTCTCTTTGAATCTGTCTAGTGTCTCCTTGAATCTGTCTTGCATCCCTTTGAATCTGTCTAGTGTCTCTTTGAATCTGTCTAGTGTCTCTTTGAATCTGTCTTGCATCTCTTTGAATCTGTCTAGTGTCTCTTTGAATCTTTCTAGTCTCTCTTCGAATTTGTCTAGTGTCTCTTTGAATCTGTCTTGCATCTCTTTGAATCTGTCTAGTGTCTCTTTGAATCTGCTTTGCATCCCTTTGAACCTGTCTAGTTTCTCTTTGAATCTTTCTTTGAATTTGTCTGGCATCTCTTTGAATCTGTCTAGTGTCTCTTTGAATCTGTCTAGTTTCCCTTTGAATCTGTCTAGTGTCTCTTTGAATCTGCCTTGCATCCCTTTTTATCTGTCTAGTGTCTCTTATAATCTGTCTAGTGTCTCTTTGAATCTGTCTAGTGTCTCTTTGAACCTGTCTAGTGTCTCTTTGAATCTGTCTACTGTCTCTTTGAATCTGTCTTGCATCTCTTTGAATCTGTCTTGCATCTCTTTGAATCTGTCTAGTGTCTCTTTGAATCTGTCTAGTGTCTCTTTGAATCTGCCTTGCATCCCTTTTTATCTGTCTAGTGTCTCCTTGAATCTGTCTTGCATCTCTTTGAATCTGTCTAGTGTCTCTTTGAATCTGTCTAGTGTCTCTTTGAACCTGTCTACTGTCTCTTTGAATCTGTCTACTGTCTCTTTGAATCTGTCTTGCATCTCTTTGAATCTGTCTTGCATCTCTTTGAATCTGTCTAGTGTCTCTTTGAATCTGTCTAGTGTCTCTTTGAATCTGTCTTGCATCTCTTTGAATCTGTCTAGTGTCTCTTTGAATCTGTCTAGTGTCTCTTTGAATCTGTCTTGCATCTGTCTTGCATCTTTCTCTGATGCAAGACATTCCAGATTCGAAGAGACACTGAATCTGTCTAGTGTCTCTTTGAATCTGTCTAGTGTCTCTTTGAATCGGTCTAGTGTCTCTTTGAATCTGTCTTGCATCTCTTTGAATCTGTCTAGTGTCTATTTGAATCTGCTTTGCATCCCTTTGAACCTGTCTAGTGTCTCTTTGAATCTTTCTTTGAATTTGTCTGGCATCTCTTTGAATCTGTCTAGTGTCTCCTTGAATCTGTCTTGCATCCCATTGAACCTTTCTAGTGTCTCTTTGAATCTGAATAGTGTCTCTTTGAATCTGCCTTGCATCCCTTTGAATCTGTCTAGTGTCTCTTTGAATCTGTCTAGTGTCTCTTTGAATCTGTCTAGTGTCTCTTTGAATCTGCCTTGCATCCCTTTTTATCTGTCTAGTGTCTCCTTGAATCTGTCTTGCATCCCATTGAACCTTTCTAGTGTCTCTTTGAATCTGTCTTGCATCTCTTTGAATCTGTCTAGTGTCTCTTTTAATCTGCCTTGCATCCCTTTGAATCTGTCTAGTGTCTCTTTGAATCTGTCTAGTGTCTCTTTGAATCAGTCTTGCATCTCTTTGAATCTGTCTAGTGTCTCTTTGAATCTGTCTAGTGTCTCTTTGAATCTGCCTTGCATCCCTTTTTATCTGTCTAGTTGAATCTGTCTTGCATCCCTTTGAACCTGTCTAGTGTCTCTTTGAATCTGCCTTGCATCCCTTTGAATCTGTCTAGTGTCTCTTTGAATCTGTCTAGTGTCTCTTTGAATCTGTCTAGTGTCTCTTTGAACCTGTCTACTGTCTCTTTGAATCTGTCTACTGTCTCTTTGAATCTGTCTTGCATCTCTTTGAATCTGTCTTGCATCTCTTTGAATCTGTCTAGTGTCTCTTTGAATCTGTCTAGTGTCTCTTTGAATCTGTCTTGCATCTCTTTGAATCTGTCTAGTGTCTCTTTGAATCTGTCTAGTGTCTCTTTGAATCTGTCTTGCATCTGTCTTGCATCTTTCTCTGATGCAAGACATTCCAGATTCAAAGAGACACTGAATCTGTCTAGTGTCTCTTTGAATCTGTCTAGTGTCTCTTTGAATCTGTCTAGTGTCTCTTTGAATCTGTCTTGCATCTCTTTGAATCTGTCTAGTGTCTCTTTGAATCTGCTTTGCATCCCTTTGAACCTGTCTAGTGTCTCTTTGAATCTTTCTTTGAATTTGTCTGGCATCTCTTTGAATCCGTCTAGTGTCTCTTTGAATCTGTCTAGTGTCCCTTTGAATCTGTCTAGTGTCTCTTTGAATCTGCCTTGCATCCCTTTTTATCTGTCTAGTGTCTCCTTGAATCTGTCTTGCATCCCTTTGAATCTGTCTAGTGTCTCTTTGAATCTGTCTAGTGTCCCTTTGAATCTGTCTAGTGTCTCTTTGAATCTGCCTTGCATCCCTTTTTATCTGTCTAGTGTCTCCTTGAATCTGTCTTGCATCCCTTTGAATCTGTCTAGTGTCTCTTTGAATCTGCCTTGCATCCCTTTTTATCTGTCTAGTGTCTCCTTGAATCCTTCTTGCATCCCTTTGAATCTGTCTAGTGTCTCTTTGAATCTGTCTAGTGTCCCTTAAATCTGTCTAGTGTCTCTTTGAATCTGCCTTGCATCCCTTTTTATCTGTCTAGTGTCTCCTTGAATCTGTCTTGCATCCCTTTGAATCTGTCTAGTGTCTCTTTGAATCTGTCTAGTGTCTCTTTGAACCTGTCTACTGTCTCTTTGAATCTGTCTACTGTCTCTTTGAATCTGTCTTGCATCTCTTTGAATCTGTCTTGCATCTCTTTGAATCTGTCTAGTGTCTCTTTGAATCTGTCTAGTGTCTCTTTGAATCTGCCTTGCATCCCTTTTTATCTGTCTAGTGTCTCCTTGAATCTGTCTTGCATCTCTTTGAATCTGTCTAGTGTCTCTTTGAATCTGTCTAGTGTCTCTTTGAATCTGTCTTGCATCTCTTTGAATCTGTCTAGTGTCTCTTTGAATCTGTCTAGTGTCTCTTTGAATCTGTCTTGCATCTGTCTTGCATCTTTCTCTGATGCAAGACATTCCAGATTCAAAGAGACACTGAATCTGTCTAGTGTCTCTTTGAATCTGTCTAGTGTCCCTTTGAATCTGTCTAGTGTCTCTTTGAATCTGCTTGCATCCCTTTTTATCTGTCTAGTGTCTCTTTGAATCTGCTTTGCATCCCTTTGAACCTGTCTAGTGTCTCTTTGAATCTTTCTTTGAATTTGTCTGGCATCTCTTTGAATCTGTCTAGTGTCTCTTTGAATCTGTCTAGTGTCTCCTTGAATCTGTCTTGCATCCCTTTGAATCTGTCTAGTGTCTCTTTGAATCTGTCTAGTGTCTCTTTGAATCTGTCTTGCATCTCTTTGAATCTGTCTAGTGTCTCTTTGAATCTTTCTAGTGTCTCTTCGAATTTGTCTAGTGTCTCTTTGAATCTGTCTTGCATCTCTTTGAATCTGTCTAGTGTCTCTTTGAATCTGCTTTGCATCCCTTTGAACCTGTCTAGTTTCTCTTTGAATCTTTCTTTGAATTTGTCTGGCATCTCTTTGAATCTGTCTAGTGTCTCTTTGAATCTGTCTAGTTTCCCTTTGAATTTGTCTAGTGTCTCTTTGAATCTGCCTTGCATCCCTTTTTATCTGTCTAGTGTCTCCTTGAATCTGTCTTGCATCCCTTTGAATCTGTCTAGTGTCTCTTTGAACCTGTCTACTGTCTCTTTGAATCTGTCTACTGTCTCTTTGAATCTGTCTTGCATCTCTTTGAATCTGTCTTGCATCTCTTTGAATCTGTCTAGTGTCTCTTTGAATCTGTCTAGTGTCTCTTTGAATCTGTCTTGCATCTCTTTGAATCTGTCTAGTGTCTCTTTGAATCTGTCTAGTGTCTCTTTGAATCTGTCTTGCATCTGTCTTGCATCTTTCTCTGATGCAAGACATTCCAGATTCAAAGAGACACTGAATCTGTCTAGTGTCTCTTTGAATCTGTCTAGTGTCTCTTTGAATCGGTCTAGTGTCTCTTTGAATCTGTCTTGCATCTCTTTGAATCTGTCTAGTGTCTATTTGAATCTGCTTTGCATCCCTTTGAACCTGTCTAGTGTCTCTTTGAATCTTTCTTTGAATTTGTCTGGCATCTCTTTGAATCTGTCTAGTGTCTCCTTGAATCTGTCTTGCATCCCATTGAACCTTTCTAGTGTCTCTTTGAATCTGAATAGTGTCTATTTGAATCTGCCTTGCATCCCTTTGAATCTGTCTAGTGTCTCTTTGAATCTGTCTAGTGTCTCTTTGAATCTGTCTAGTGTCTCTTTGAATCTGCCTTGCATCCCTTTTTATCTGTCTAGTGTCTCCTTGAATCTGTCTTGCATCCCATTGAACCTTTCTAGTGTCTCTTTGAATCTGTCTTGCATCTCTTTGAATCTGTCTAGTGTCTCTTTTAATCTGCCTTGCATCCCTTTGAATCTGTCTAGTGTCTCTTTGAATCTGTCTAGTGTCTCTTTGAATCAGTCTTGCATCTCTTTGAATCTGTCTAGTGTCTCTTTGAATCTGTCTAGTGTCTCTTTGAATCTGCCTTGCATCCCTTTTTATCTGTCTAGTTGAATCTGTCTTGCATCCCTTTGAACCTGTCTAGTGTCTCTTTGAATCTGCCTTGCATCCCTTTGAATCTGTCTAGTGTCTCTTTGAATCTGTCTAGTGTCTCTTTGAATCTGTCTAGTGTCTCTTTGAACCTGTCTACTGTCTCTTTGAATCTGTCTACTGTCTCTTTGAATCTGTCTTGCATCTCTTTGAATCTGTCTTGCATCTCTTTGAATCTGTCTAGTGTCTCTTTGAATCTGTCTAGTGTCTCTTTGAATCTGTCTTGCATCTCTTTGAATCTGTCTAGTGTCTCTTTGAATCTGTCTAGTGTCTCTTTGAATCTGTCTTGCATCTGTCTTGCATCTTTCTCTGATGCAAGACATTCCAGATTCAAAGAGACACTGAATCTGTCTAGTGTCTCTTTGAATCTGTCTAGTGTCTCTTTGAATCTGTCTAGTGTCTCTTTGAATCTGTCTTGCATCTCTTTGAATCTGTCTAGTGTCTCTTTGAATCTGCTTTGCATCCCTTTGAACCTGTCTAGTGTCTCTTTGAATCTTTCTTTGAATTTGTCTGGCATCTCTTTGAATCCGTCTAGTGTCTCTTTGAATCTGTCTAGTGTCCCTTTGAATCTGTCTAGTGTCTCTTTGAATCTGCCTTGCATCCCTTTTTATCTGTCTAGTGTCTCCTTGAATCTGTCTTGCATCCCTTTGAATCTGTCTAGTGTCTCTTTGAATCTGTCTAGTGTCCCTTTGAATCTGTCTAGTGTCTCTTTGAATCTGCCTTGCATCCCTTTTTATCTGTCTAGTGTCTCCTTGAATCTGTCTTGCATCCCTTTGAATCTGTCTAGTGTCTCTTTGAATCTGCCTTGCATCCCTTTTTATCTGTCTAGTGTCTCCTTGAATCCTTCTTGCATCCCTTTGAATCTGTCTAGTGTCTCTTTGAATCTGTCTAGTGTCCCTTAAATCTGTCTAGTGTCTCTTTGAATCTGCCTTGCATCCCTTTTTATCTGTCTAGTGTCTCCTTGAATCTGTCTTGCATCCCTTTGAATCTGTCTAGTGTCTCTTTGAATCTGTCTAGTGTCTCTTTGAACCTGTCTACTGTCTCTTTGAATCTGTCTACTGTCTCTTTGAATCTGTCTTGCATCTCTTTGAATCTGTCTTGCATCTCTTTGAATCTGTCTAGTGTCTCTTTGAATCTGTCTAGTGTCTCTTTGAATCTGCCTTGCATCCCTTTTTATCTGTCTAGTGTCTCCTTGAATCTGTCTTGCATCTCTTTGAATCTGTCTAGTGTCTCTTTGAATCTGTCTAGTGTCTCTTTGAACCTGTCTACTGTCTCTTTGAATCTGTCTACTGTCTCTTTGAATCTGTCTTGCATCTCTTTGAATCTGTCTTGCATCTCTTTGAATCTGTCTAGTGTCTCTTTGAATCTGTCTAGTGTCTCTTTGAATCTGTCTTGCATCTCTTTGAATCTGTCTAGTGTCTCTTTGAATCTGTCTAGTGTCTCTTTGAATCTGTCTTGCATCTGTCTTGCATCTTTCTCTGATGCAAGACATTCCAGATTCAAAGAGACACTGAATCTGTCTAGTGTCTCTTTGAATCTGTCTAGTGTCTCTTTGAATCGGTCTAGTGTCTCTTTGAATCTGTCTTGCATCTCTTTGAATCTGTCTAGTGTCTATTTGAATCTGATTTGCATCCCTTTGAACCTGTCTAGTGTCTCTTTGAATCTTTCTTTGAATTTGTCTGGCATCTCTTTGAATCTGTCTAGTGTCTCTTTGAATCTGTCTAGTGTCCCTTTGAATCTGTCTAGTGTCTCTTTGAATCTGCCTTGCATCCATTTTTATCTGTCTAGTGTCTCCTTGAATCTGTCTTGCATCCCTTTGAATCTGTCTAGTGTCTCTTTGAATCTGTCTAGTGTCCCTTTGAATCTGTCTAGTGTCTCTTTGAATCTGCCTTGCATCCCTTTTTATCTGTCTAGTGTCTCCTTGAATCTGTCTTGCATCCCTTTGAACCTGTCTAGTGTCTCTTTGAATCTTTCTTTGAATTTGTCTGGCATCTCTTTGAATGTGTCTAGTGTCTCTTTGAATCTGTCTAGTGTCCCTTTGAATCTGTCTAGTGTCTCTTTGAATCTGCCTTGCATCCCTTTTTATCTGTCTAGTGTCTCCTTGAATCTGTCTTGCATCCCATTGAACCTTTCTAGTGTCTCTTTGAATCTGTCTTGCATCTCTTTGAATCTGTCTAGTGTCTCTTTGAATCTGCCTTGCATCCCTTTGAATCTGTCTAGTGTCTCTTTGAATCTGTCTAGTGTCTCTTTGAATCTGTCTTGCATCTCTTTGAATCTGCCTTGCATCCCTTTGAATCTGTCTAGTGTCTCTTTGAATCTGTCTAGTGTCTCTTTGAATCTGTCTAGTGTCTCTTTGAATCTGCCTTGCATCCCTTTTTATCTGTCTAGTGTCTCCTTGAATCTGTCTTGCATCCCATTGAACCTTTCTAGTGTCTCTTTGAATCTGAATAGTGTCTCTTTGAATCTGCCTTGCATCCCTTTGAATCTGTCTAGTGTCTCTTTGAATCTGTCTAGTGTCTCTTTGAATCTGTCTAGTGTCTCTTTGAATCTGCCTTGCATCCCTTTTTATCTGTCTAGTGTCTCCTTGAATCTGTCTTGCATCCCATTGAACCTTTCTAGTGTCTCTTTGAATCTGTCTTGCATCTCTTTGAATCTGTCTAGTGTCTCTTTGAATCTGCCTTGCATCCCTTTGAATCTGTCTAGTGTCTCTTTGAATCTGCCTTGCATCCCTTTTTATCTGTCTAGTGTCTCCTTGAATCTGTCTTGCATCCCTTTGAACCTGTCTAGTGTCTCTTTGAATCTTTCTTTGAATTTGTCTGGCATCTCTTTGAATGTGTCTAGTGTCTCTTTGAATCTGTCTAGTGTCCCTTTGAATCTGTCCATTGTCTCTTTGAATCTGCCTTGCATCCCTTTTATCTGTCTAGTGTCTCCTTGAATCTGTCTTGCATCCCTTTGAATCTGTCTAGTGTCTCTTTGAATCTGCTTTGCATCCCTTTGAACCTGTCTAGTGTCTCTTTGAATCTTTCTTTGAATTTGTCTGGCATCTCTTTGAATCTGTCTAGTGTCTCTTTGAATCTGTCTAGTGTCCCTTTGAATCTGTCTAGTGTCTCTTTGAATCTGCCTTGCATCCCTTTTTATCTGTCTAGTGTCTCCTTGAATCTGTCTTGCATCCCATTGAACCTTTCTAGTGTCTCTTTGAATCTGTCTTGCATCTCTTTGAATCTGTCTAGTGTCTCTTTGAATCTGCCTTGCATCCCTTTGAATCTGTCTAGTGTCTCTTTGAATCTGTCTAGTGTCTCTTTGAATCTGTCTTGCATCTCTTTGAATCTGCCTTGCATCCCTTTGAATCTGTCTAGTGTCTCTTTGAATCTGTCTAGTGTCTCTTTGAATCTGTCTAGTGTCTCTTTGAATCTGCCTTGCATCCCTTTTTATCTGTCTAGTGTCTCCTTGAATCTGTCTTGCATCCCATTGAACCTTTCTAGTGTCTCTTTGAATCTGAATAGTGTCTCTTTGAATCTGCCTTGCATCCCTTTGAATCTGTCTAGTGTCTCTTTGAATCTGTCTAGTGTCTCTTTGAATCTGTCTAGTGTCTCTTTGAATCTGCCTTGCATCCCTTTTTATCTGTCTAGTGTCTCCTTGAATCTGTCTTGCATCCCATTGAACCTTTCTAGTGTCTCTTTGAATCTGTCTTGCATCTCTTTGAATCTGTCTAGTGTCTCTTTGAATCTGCCTTGCATCCCTTTGAATCTGTCTAGTGTCTCTTTGAATCTGTCTAGTGTCTCTTTGAATCTGTCTTGCATCTCTTTGAATCTGTCTAGTGTCTCTTTGAATCTGTCTAGTGTCTCTTTGAATCTGCCTTGCATCCCTTTTTATCTGTCTAGTTGAATCTGTCTTGCATCCCTTTGAACCTGTCTAGTGTCTCTTTGAATCTGCCTTGCATCCCTTTGAATCTGTCTAGTGTCTCTTTGAATCTGTCTAGTGTCTCTTTGAATCTGTCTAGTGTCTCTTTGAACCTGTCTACTGTCTCTTTGAATCTGTCTACTGTCTCTTTGAATCTGTCTTGCATCTCTTTGAATCTGTCTTGCATCTCTTTGAATCTGTCTAGTGTCTCTTTGAATCTGTCTAGTGTCTCTTTGAATCTGTCTTGCATCTCTTTGAATCTGTCCAGTGTCTCTTTGAATCTGTCTAGTGTCTCTTTGAATCTGTCTTGCATCTCTTTGAATCTGTCTAGTGTCTCTTTGAATCTGTCTAGTGTCTCTTTGAATCTGTCTAGTGTCTCTTTGAATCTGTCTAGTGTCTCTTTGAATCTGTCTTGCATCTCTTTGAATCTGTCTAGTGTCTCTTTGAATCTGTCTAGTGTCTCTTTGAATCTGCCTTGCATCCCTTTTTATCTGTCTAGTTGAATCTGTCTTGCATCCCTTTGAACCTGTCTAGTGTCTCTTTGAATCTGCCTTGCATCCCTTTGAATCTGTCTAGTGTCTCTTTGAATCTGTCTAGTGTCTCTTTGAATCTGTCTAGTGTCTCTTTGAACCTGTCTACTGTCTCTTTGAATCTGTCTACTGTCTCTTTGAATCTGTCTTGCATCTCTTTGAATCTGTCTTGCATCTCTTTGAATCTGTCTAGTGTCTCTTTGAATCTGTCTAGTGTCTCTTTGAATCTGTCTTGCATCTCTTTGAATCTGTCCAGTGTCTCTTTGAATCTGTCTAGTGTCTCTTTGAATCTGTCTTGCATCTCTTTGAATCTGTCTAGTGTCTCTTTGAATCTGTCTAGTGTCTCTTTGAATCTGTCTAGTGTCTCTTTGAATCTGTCTTGCATCTCTTTGAATCTGTCTAGTGTCTCTTTGAATCTGCTTTGCATCCCTTTGAACCTGTCTAGTGTCTCTTTGAATCTTTCTTTGAATTTGTCTGGCATCTCTTTGAATCTGTCTAGTGTCTCTTTGAATCTGTCTAGTGTCCCTTTGAATCTGTCTAGTGTCTCTTTGAATCTGCCTTGCATCCCTTTTTATCTGTCTAGTGTCTCCTTGAATCTGTCTTGCATCCCTTTGAATCTGTCTAGTGTCTCTTTGAATCTGTTTAGTGTCCCTTTGAATCTGTCTAGTGTCTCTTTGAATCTGCCTTGCATCCCTTTTTATCTGTCTAGTGTCTCCTTGAATCTGTCTTGCATCCCTTTGAATCTGTCTAGTGTCTCTTTGAATCTGTCTACTGTCTCTTTGAATCTGTCTTGCATCTCTTTGAATCTGTCTTGCATCTCTTTGAATCTGTCTAGTGTCTCTTTGAATCTGTCTAGTGTCTCTTTGAATCTGCCTTGCATCCCTTTTTATCTGTCTAGTGTCTCCTTGAATCTGTCTTGCATCCCTTTGAACCTGTCTAGTGTCTCTTTGAATCTGTGTAGTGTCTCTTTGAATCTGCCTTGCATCCCTTTGAATCTGTCTAGTGTCTCTTTAAATCTGTCTAGTGTCTCTTTGAATCTGTCTAGTGTCTCTTATAATCTGTCTAGTGTCTCTTTGAATCTGTCTAGTGTCTCTTTGAATCTGTCTAGTGTCTCTTTGAATCTGTCTACTGTCTCTTTGAATCTGTCTTGCATCTCTTTGAATCTGTCTTGCATCTCTTTGAATCTGTCTAGTGTCTCTTTGAATCTGTCTAGTGTCTCTTTGAATCTGCCTTGCATCCCTTTTTATCTGTCTAGTGTCTCCTTGAATCTGTCTTGCATCCCTTTGAACCTGTCTAGTGTCTCTTTGAATCTTTCTTTGAATTTGTCTGGCATCCCTTTGAACCTGTCTAGTGTCTCTTTGAATCTGTGTAGTGTCTCTTTGAATCTGCCTTGCATCCCTTTGAATCTGTCTAGTGTCTCTTTAAATCTGTCTAGTGTCTCTTTGAATCTGTCTAGTGTCTCTTATAATCTGTCTAGTGTCTCTTTGAATCTGTCTAGTGTCTCTTTGAATCTGTCTAGTGTCTCTTTGAATCTGTCTACTGTCTCTTTGAATCTGTCTTGCATCTCTTTGAATCTGTCTTGCATCTCTTTGAATCTGTCTTGCATCTCTTTGAATCTGTCTAGTGTCTCTTTGAATCTGTCTAGTGTCTCTTTGAATCTGCCTTGCATCCCTTTTTATCTGTCTAGTGTCTCCTTGAATCTGTCTTGCATCCCTTTGAACCTGTCTAGTGTCTCTTTGAATCTTTCTTTGAATTTGTCTGGCATCTCTTTGAATGTGTCTAGTGTCTCTTTGAATCTGTCTAGTGTCTCCTTGAATCTGTCTTGCATCCCTTTGAACCTGTCTAGTGTCTCTTTGAATCTGCCTTGCATCCCTTTGAATCTGTCTAGTGTCTCTTTGAATCTGTCTAGTGTCTCTTTGAATCTGTCTTGCATCTCTTTGAATCTGCCTTGCATCCCTTTGAATCTGTCTAGTGTCTCTTTGAATCTGTCTAGTGTCTCTTTGAATCTGTCTAGTGTCTCTTTGAATCTGCCTTGCATCCCTTTTTATCTGTCTAGTGTCTCCTTGAATCTGTCTTGCATCCCATTGAACCTTTCTAGTGTCTCTTTGAATCTGAATAGTGTCTCTTTGAATCTGCCTTGCATCCCTTTGAATCTGTCTAGTGTCTCTTTGAATCTGTCTAGTGTCTCTTTGAATCTGCCTTGCATCCCTTTTTATCTGTCTAGTGTCTCCTTGAATCTGTCTTGCATCCCATTGAACCTTTCTAGTGTCTCTTTGAATCTTTCTGGCATCTCTTTGAATCTGTCTAGTGTCTCTTTGAATCTGCCTTGCATCCCTTTGAATCTGTCTAGTGTCTCTTTGAATCTGTCTAGTGTCTCTTTGAATCTGTCTTGCATCTCTTTGAATCTGTCTAGTGTCTCTTTGAATCTGTCTAGTGCCTCTTTGAATCTGCCTTGCATCCCTTTTTATCTGTCTAGTTGAATCTGTCTTGCATCCCTTTGAACCTGTCTAGTGTCTCTTTGAATCTGCCTTGCATCCCTTTGAATCTGTCTAGTGTCTCTTTGAATCTGTCTAGTGTCTCTTTGAATCTGTCTAGTGTCTCTTTGAACCTGTCTACTGTCTCTTTGAATCTGTCTAGTGTCTCTTTGAATCTGCCTTGCATCCCTTTGAATCAGTCTAGTGTCTCCTTGAATCTGTCTTGCATCCCTTTGAACCTGTCTAGTGTCTCTTTGAATCTGTATAGTGTCTCTTTGAATCTGCCTTGCATCCCTTTGAATCTGTCTAGTGTCTCTTTGAATCTGTCTAGTGTCTCTTTGAATCTGTCTAGTGTCTCTTATAATCTGTCTAGTGTCTCTTTGAATCTGTCTAGTGTCTCTTTGAATCTGTCTAGTGTCTCTTTGAATCTGTCTACTGTCTCTTTGAATCTGTCTTGCATCTCTTTGAATCTGTCTTGCATCTCTTTGAATCTGTCTAGTGTCTCTTTGAATCTGTCTAGTGTCTCTTTGAATCTGCCTTGCATCCCTTTTTATCTGTCTAGTGTCTCCTTGAATCTGTCTTGCATCCCTTTGAATCAGTCTAGTGTCTCTTTGAATCTGTCTAGTGTCTCTTTGAATCTGTCTAGTGTCTCTTTGAATCTGTCTTGCATCTCTTTGAATCTGTCTAGTGTCTCTTTGAATCTGCTTTGCATCCCTTTGAACCTGTCTAGTGTCTCTTTGAATCTTTCTTTGAATTTGTCTGGCATCTCTTTGAATCTGTCTAGTGTCTCTTTGAATCTGTCTAGTGTCCCTTTGAATCTGTCTAGTGTCTCTTTGAATCTGCCTTGCATCCCTTTTTATCTGTCTAGTGTCTCCTTGAATCTGTCTTGCATCCCTTTGAATCTTTCTAGTGTCTCTTTGAATCTGTCTAGTGTCCCTTTGAATCTGTCTTGCATCTCTTTGAATCTGTCTAGTGTCTCTTTGAATCTGCCTTGCATCCCTTTGAATCTGTCTAGTGTCTCTTTGAATCTGTCTAGTGTCTCTTTGAATCTGCCTTGCATCCCTTTTTATCTGTCTAGTTGAATCTGTCTTGCATCCCTTTGAACCTGTCTAGTGTCTCTTTGAATCTGCCTTGCATCCCTTTGAATCTGTCTAGTGTCTCTTTGAATCTGTCTAGTGTCTCTTTGAATCTGTCTAGTGTCTCTTTGAACCTGTCTACTGTCTCTTTGAATCTGTCTACTGTCTCTTTGAATCTGTCTTGCATCTCTTTGAATCTGTCTTGCATCTCTTTGAATCTGTCTAGTGTCTCTTTGAATCTGTCTAGTGTCTCTTTGAATCTGTCTTGCATCTCTTTGAATCTGTCCAGTGTCTCTTTGAATCTGTCTAGTGTCTCTTTGAATCTGTCTTGCATCTCTTTGAATCTGTCTAGTGTCTCTTTGAATCTGTCTAGTGTCTCTTTGAATCTGTCTAGTGTCTCTTTGAATCTGTCTAGTGTCTCTTTGAATCTGTCTTGCATCTCTTTGAATCTGTCTAGTGTCTCTTTGAATCTGTCTAGTGTCTCTTTGAATCTGCCTTGCATCCCTTTTTATCTGTCTAGTTGAATCTGTCTTGCATCCCTTTGAACCTGTCTAGTGTCTCTTTGAATCTGCCTTGCATCCCTTTGAATCTGTCTAGTGTCTCTTTGAATCTGTCTAGTGTCTCTTTGAATCTGTCTAGTGTCTCTTATAATCTGTCTAGTGTCTCTTTGAATCTGTCTTGCATCTCTTTGAATCTGTCTAGTGTCTCTTTGAATCTGTCTAGTGCCTCTTTGAATCTGCCTTGCATCCCTTTTTATCTGTCTAGTTGAATCTGTCTTGCATCCCTTTGAACCTGTCTAGTGTCTCTTTGAATCTGCCTTGCATCCCTTTGAATCTGTCTAGTGTCTCTTTGAATCTGTCTAGTGTCTCTTTGAATCTGTCTAGTGTCTCTTTGAACCTGTCTACTGTCTCTTTGAATCTGTCTAGTGTCTCTTTGAATCTGCCTTGCATCCCTTTGAATCAGTCTAGTGTCTCCTTGAATCTGTCTTGCATCCCTTTGAACCTGTCTAGTGTCTCTTTGAATCTGTATAGTGTCTCTTTGAATCTGCCTTGCATCCCTTTGAATCTGTCTAGTGTCTCTTTGAATCTGTCTAGTGTCTCTTTGAATCTGTCTAGTGTCTCTTATAATCTGTCTAGTGTCTCTTTGAATCTGTCTAGTGTCTCTTTGAATCTGTCTAGTGTCTCTTTGAATCTGTCTACTGTCTCTTTGAATCTGTCTTGCATCTCTTTGAATCTGTCTTGCATCTCTTTGAATCTGTCTAGTGTCTCTTTGAATCTGTCTAGTGTCTCTTTGAATCTGCCTTGCATCCCTTTTTATCTGTCTAGTGTCTCCTTGAATCTGTCTTGCATCCCTTTGAATCAGTCTAGTGTCTCTTTGAATCTGTCTAGTGTCTCTTTGAATCTGTCTAGTGTCTCTTTGAATCTGTCTTGCATCTCTTTGAATCTGTCTAGTGTCTCTTTGAATCTGCTTTGCATCCCTTTGAACCTGTCTAGTGTCTCTTTGAATCTTTCTTTGAATTTGTCTGGCATCTCTTTGAATCTGTCTAGTGTCTCTTTGAATCTGTCTAGTGTCCCTTTGAATCTGTCTAGTGTCTCTTTGAATCTGCCTTGCATCCCTTTTTATCTGTCTAGTGTCTCCTTGAATCTGTCTTGCATCCCTTTGAATCTTTCTAGTGTCTCTTTGAATCTGTCTAGTGTCCCTTTGAATCTGTCTTGCATCTCTTTGAATCTGTCTAGTGTCTCTTTGAATCTGCCTTGCATCCCTTTGAATCTGTCTAGTGTCTCTTTGAATCTGTCTAGTGTCTCTTTGAATCTGTCTTGCATCCCTTTTTATCTGTCTAGTTGAATCTGTCTTGCATCCCTTTGAACCTGTCTAGTGTCTCTTTGAATCTGTGTAGTGTCTCTTTGAATCTGCCTTGCATCCCTTTGAATCTGTCTAGTGTCTCTTTAAATCTGTCTAGTGTCTCTTTGAATCTGTCTAGTGTCTCTTATAATCTGTCTAGTGTCTCTTTGAATCTGTCTAGTGTCTCTTTGAATCTGTCTAGTGTCTCTTATAATCTGTCTAGTGTCTCTTTGAATCTGTCTAGTGTCTCCTTGAATCTGTCTTGCATCCCTTTGAACCTGTCTAGTGTCTCTTTGAATCTGTGTAGTGTCTCTTTGAATCTGCCTTGCATCCCTTTGAATCTGTCTAGTGTCTCTTTAAATCTGTCTAGTGTCTCTTTGAATCTGTCTAGTGTCTCTTATAATCTGTCTAGTGTCTCTTTGAATCTGTCTAGTGTCTCTTTGAATCTGTCTTGCATCTCTTTGAATCTGTCTAGTGTCTCTTTGAATCTGCTTTGCATCCCTTTGAACCTGTCTAGTGTCTCTTTGAATCTTTCTTTGAATTTGTCTGGCATCTCTTTGAATCTGTCTAGTGTCTCTTTGAATCTGTCTAGTGTCCCTTTGAATCTGTCTAGTGTCTCTTTGAATCTGCCTTGCATCCCTTTTTATCTGTCTAGTGTCTCCTTGAATCTGTCTTGCATCCCTTTGAATCTGTCAAGTGTCTCTTTGAATCTGTTTAGTGTCCCTTTGAATCTGTCTAGTGTCTCTTTGAATCTGCCTTGCATCCCTTTTTATCTGTCTAGTGTCTCCTTGAATCTGTCTTGCATCCCTTTGAATCTGTCTAGTGTCTCTTTGAATCTGTCTAGTGTCTCTTTGAATCTGTCTAGTGTCTCTTTGAATCTGCCTTGCATCCCTTTTTATCTGTCTAGTTGAATCTGTCTTGCATCCCTTTGAACCTGTCTAGTGTCTCTTTGAATCTGCCTTGCATCCCTTTGAATCTGTCTAGTGTCTCTTTGAATCTGTCTAGTGTCTCTTTGAATCTGTCTAGTGTCTCTTTGAACCTGTCTACTGTCTCTTTGAATCTGTCTACTGTCTCTTTGAATCTGTCTTGCATCTCTTTGAATCTGTCTTGCATCTCTTTGAATCTGTCTAGTGTCTCTTTGAATCTGTCTAGTGTCTCTTTGAATCTGTCTTGCATCTCTTTGAATCTGTCCAGTGTCTCTTTGAATCTGTCTAGTGTCTCTTTGAATCTGTCTTGCATCTCTTTGAATCTGTCTAGTGTCTCTTTGAATCTGTCTAGTGTCTCTTTGAATCTGTCTAGTGTCTCTTTGAATCTGTCTAGTGTCTCTTTGAATCTGTCTTGCATCTCTTTGAATCTGTCTAGTGTCTCTTTGAATCTGTCTAGTGTCTCTTTGAATCTGCCTTGCATCCCTTTTTATCTGTCTAGTTGAATCTGTCTTGCATCCCTTTGAACCTGTCTAGTGTCTCTTTGAATCTGCCTTGCATCCCTTTGAATCTGTCTAGTGTCTCTTTGAATCTGTCTAGTGTCTCTTTGAATCTGTCTAGTGTCTCTTATAATCTGTCTAGTGTCTCTTTGAATCTGTCTTGCATCTCTTTGAATCTGTCTAGTGTCTCTTTGAATCTGTCTAGTGCCTCTTTGAATCTGCCTTGCATCCCTTTTTATCTGTCTAGTTGAATCTGTCTTGCATCCCTTTGAACCTGTCTAGTGTCTCTTTGAATCTGCCTTGCATCCCTTTGAATCTGTCTAGTGTCTCTTTGAATCTGTCTAGTGTCTCTTTGAATCTGTCTAGTGTCTCTTTGAACCTGTCTACTGTCTCTTTGAATCTGTCTAGTGTCTCTTTGAATCTGCCTTGCATCCCTTTGAATCAGTCTAGTGTCTCCTTGAATCTGTCTTGCATCCCTTTGAACCTGTCTAGTGTCTCTTTGAATCTGTATAGTGTCTCTTTGAATCTGCCTTGCATCCCTTTGAATCTGTCTAGTGTCTCTTTGAATCTGTCTAGTGTCTCTTTGAATCTGTCTAGTGTCTCTTATAATCTGTCTAGTGTCTCTTTGAATCTGTCTAGTGTCTCTTTGAATCTGTCTAGTGTCTCTTTGAATCTGTCTACTGTCTCTTTGAATCTGTCTTGCATCTCTTTGAATCTGTCTTGCATCTCTTTGAATCTGTCTAGTGTCTCTTTGAATCTGTCTAGTGTCTCTTTGAATCTGCCTTGCATCCCTTTTTATCTGTCTAGTGTCTCCTTGAATCTGTCTTGCATCCCTTTGAATCAGTCTAGTGTCTCTTTGAATCTGTCTAGTGTCTCTTTGAATCTGTCTAGTGTCTCTTTGAATCTGTCTTGCATCTCTTTGAATCTGTCTAGTGTCTCTTTGAATCTGCTTTGCATCCCTTTGAACCTGTCTAGTGTCTCTTTGAATCTTTCTTTGAATTTGTCTGGCATCTCTTTGAATCTGTCTAGTGTCTCTTTGAATCTGTCTAGTGTCCCTTTGAATCTGTCTAGTGTCTCTTTGAATCTGCCTTGCATCCCTTTTTATCTGTCTAGTGTCTCCTTGAATCTGTCTTGCATCCCTTTGAATCTTTCTAGTGTCTCTTTGAATCTGTCTAGTGTCCCTTTGAATCTGTCTTGCATCTCTTTGAATCTGTCTAGTGTCTCTTTGAATCTGCCTTGCATCCCTTTGAATCTGTCTAGTGTCTCTTTGAATCTGTCTAGTGTCTCTTTGAATCTGTCTTGCATCCCTTTTTATCTGTCTAGTTGAATCTGTCTTGCATCCCTTTGAACCTGTCTAGTGTCTCTTTGAATCTGCCTTGCATCCCTTTGAATCTGTCTAGTGTCTCTTTGAATCTGTCTAGTGTCTCTTTGAATCTGTCTAGTGTCTCTTTGAACCTGTCTACTGTCTCTTTTAATCTGTCTACTGTCTCTTTGAATCTGTCTTGCATCTCTTTGAATCTGTCTTGCATCTCTTTGAATCTGTCTAGTGTCTCTTTGAATCTGTCTAGTGTCTCTTTGAATCGGTCTTGCATCTCTTTGAATCTGTCTAGTGTCTCTTTGAATCTGTCTAGTGTCTCTTTGAATCTGTCTTGCATCTCTTTTAATCTGTCTAGTGTCTCTTTGAATCTGTCTAGTGTCTCTTTGAATCTGTCTAGTGTCTCTTTGAATCTGTCTTGCATCTCTTTGAATCTGTCTAGTGTCTCTTTGAATCTGCTTTGCATCCCTTTGAACCTGTCTAGTGTCTCTTTGAATCTTTCTTTGAATTTGTCTGGCATCTCTTTGAATCTGTCTAGTGTCTCTTTGAATCTGTCTAGTGTCCCTTTGAATCTGTCTAGTGTCTCTTTGAATCTGCCTTGCATCCCTTTTTATCTGTCTAGTGTCTCCTTGAATCTGTCTTGCATCCCTTTGAATCTGTCTAGTGTCTCTTTGAATCTGTTTAGTGTCCCTTTGAATCTGTCTAGTGTCTCTTTGAATCTGCCTTGCATCCCTTTTTATCTGTCTAGTGTCTCCTTGAATCTGTCTTGCATCCCTTTGAATCTGTCTAGTGTCTCTTTGAATCTGTCTAGTGTCCCTTTGAATCTGTCTAGTGTCTCTTTGAATCTGCCTTGCATCCCTTTTTATCTGTCTAGTGTCTCCTTGAATCTGTCTTGCATCCCTTTGAACCTGTCTAGTGTCTCTTTGAATCTTTCTTTGAATTTGTCTGGCATCTCTTTGAATGTGTCTAGTGTCTCTTTGAATCTGTCTAGTGTCTCCTTGAATCTGTCTTGCATCCCTTTGAACCTGTCTAGTGTCTCTTTGAATCTGTGTAGTGTCTCTTTGAATCTGCCTTGCATCCCTTTGAATCTGTCTAGTGTCTCTTTAAATCTGTCTAGTGTCTCTTTGAATCTGTCTAGTGTCTCTTATAATCTGTCTAGTGTCTCTTTGAATCTGTCTAGTGTCTCTTTGAATCTGTCTTGCATCTCTTTGAACCTGTCTAGTGTCTCTTTGAATCTTTCTTTGAATTTGTCTGGCATCTCTTTGAATCTGTCTAGTGTCTCTTTGAATCTGTCTAGTGTCCCTTTGAATCTGTCTAGTGTCTCTTTGAATCTGCCTTGCATCCCTTTTTATCTGTCTAGTGTCTCCTTGAATCTGTCTTGCATCCCTTTGAATCTGTCTAGTGTCTCTTTGAATCTGTTTAGTGTCCCTTTGAATCTGTCTAGTGTCTCTTTGAATCTGCCTTGCATCCCTTTTTATCTGTCTAGTGTCTCCTTGAATCTGTCTTGCATCCCTTTGAATCTGTCTAGTGTCTCTTTGAATCTGTCTAGTGTCCCTTTGAATCTGTCTAGTGTCTCTTTGAATCTGCCTTGCATCCCTTTTTATCTGTCTAGTGTCTCCTTGAATCTGTCTTGCATCCCTTTGAACCTGTCTAGTGTCTCTTTGAATCTTTCTTTGAATTTGTCTTGCATCTCTTTGAATGTGTCTAGTGTCTCTTTGAATCTGTCTAGTGTCTCCTTGAATCTGTCTTGCATCCATTTGAACCTGTCTAGTGTCTCTTTGAATCTGTGTAGTGTCTCTTTGAATCTGCCTTGCATCCCTTTGAATCTGTCTAGTGTCTCTTTAAATCTGTCTAGTGTCTCTTTGAATCTGTCTAGTGTCTCTTTGAATCTGTCTAGTGTCTCTTTGAATCTGTCTAGTGTCTCTTTGAATCTGTCTACTGTCTCTTTGAATCTGTCTTGCATCTCTTTGAATCTGTCTTGCATCTCTTTGAATCTGTCTAGTGTCTCTTTGAATCTGTCTAGTGTCTCTTTGAATCTGCCTTGCATCCCTTTTTATCTGTCTAGTGTCTCCTTGAATCTGTCTTGCATCCCTTTGAACCTGTCTAGTGTCTCTTTGAATCTTTCTTTGAATTTGTCTGGCATCTCTTTGAATGTGTCCAGTGTCTCTTTGAATCTGTCTAGTGTCTCCTTGAATCTGTCTTGCATCCCTTTGAACCTGTCTAGTGTCTCTTTGAATCTGTGTAGTGTCTCTTTGAATCTGCCTTGCATCCCTTTGAATCTGTCTAGTGTCTCTTTAAATCTGTCTAGTGTCTCTTTGAATCTGTCTAGTGTCTCTTATAATCTGTCTAGTGTCTCTTTGAATCTGTCTAGTGTCTCTTTGAATCTGTCTTGCATCTCTTTGAATCTGTCTAGTGTCTCTTTGAATCTGCTTTGCATCCCTTTGAACCTGTCTAGTGTCTCTTTGAATCTTTCTTTGAATTTGTCTGGCATCTCTTTGAATCTGTCTAGTGTCTCTTTGAATCTGTCTAGTGTCCCTTTGAATCTGTCTAGTGTCTCTTTGAATCTGCCTTGCATCCCTTTTTATCTGTCTAGTGTCTCCTTGAATCTGTCTTGCATCCCTTTGAATCTGTCAAGTGTCTCTTTGAATCTGTTTAGTGTCCCTTTGAATCTGTCTAGTGTCTCTTTGAATCTGCCTTGCATCCCTTTTTATCTGTCTAGTGTCTCCTTGAATCTGTCTTGCATCCCTTTGAATCTGTCTAGTGTCTCTTTGAATCTGTCTAGTGTCCCTTTGAATCTGTCTAGTGTCTCTTTGAATCTGCCTTGCATCCCTTTTTATCTGTCTAGTGTCTCCTTGAATCTGTCTTGCATCCCTTTGAACCTGTCTAGTGTCTCTTTGAATCTTTCTTTGAATTTGTCTGGTATCTCTTTGAATGTGTCTAGTGTCTCTTTGAATCTGTCTAGTGTCTCCTTGAATCTGTCTTGCATCCCTTTGAACCTGTCTAGTGTCTCTTTGAATCTGTGTAGTGTCTCTTTGAATCTGCCTTGCATCCCTTTGAATCTGTCTAGTGTCTCTTTAAATCTGTCTAGTGTCTCTTTGAATCTGTCTAGTGTCTCTTATAATCTGTCTAGTGTCTCTTTGAATCTGTCTAGTGTCTCTTTGAATCTGTCTAGTGTCTCTTTGAATCTGTCTACTGTCTCTTTGAATCTGTCTTGCATCTCTTTGAATCTGTCTTGCATCTCTTTGAATCTGTCTAGTGTCTCTTTGAATCTGTCTAGTGTCTCTTTGAATCTGCCTTGCATCCCTTTTTATCTGTCTAGTGTCTCCTTGAATCTGTCTTGCATCCCTTTGAACCTGTCTAGTGTCTCTTTGAATCTTTCTTTGAATTTGTCTGGCATCTCTTTGAATGTGTCTAGTGTCTCTTTGAATCTGTCTAGTGTCTCCTTGAATCTGTCTTGCATCCCTTTGAACCTGTCTAGTGTCTCTTTGAATCTGTGTAGTGTCTCTTTGAATCTGCCTTGCATCCCTTTGAATCTGTCTAGTGTCTCTTTAAATCTGTCTAGTGTCTCTTTGAATCTGTCTAGTGTCTCTTATAATCTGTCTAGTGTCTCTTTGAATCTGTCTAGTGTCTCTTTGAATCTGTCTAGTGTCTCTTTGAATCTGTCTACTGTCTCTTTGAATCTGTCTTGCATCTCTTTGAATCTGTCTTGCATCTCTTTGAATCTGTCTTGCATCTCTTTGAATCTGTCTAGTGTCTCTTTGAATCTGTCTAGTGTCTCTTTGAATCTGCCTTGCATCCCTTTTTATCTGTCTAGTGTCTCCTTGAATCTGTCTTGCATCCCTTTGAACCTGTCTAGTGTCTCTTTGAATCTTTCTTTGAATTTGTCTGGCATCTCTTTGAATGTGTCTAGTGTCTCTTTGAATCTGTCTAGTGTCTCCTTGAATCTGTCTTGCATCCCTTTGAACCTGTCTAGTGTCTCTTTGAATCTGTGTAGTGTCTCTTTGAATCTGCCTTGCATCCCTTTGAATCTGTCTAGTGTCTCTTTAAATCTGTCTAGTGTCTCTTTGAATCTGTCTAGTGTCTCTTATAATCTGTCTAGTGTCTCTTTGAATCTGTCTAGTGTCTCTTTGAATCTGTCTAGTGTCTCTTTGAATCTGTCTACTGTCTCTTTGAATCTGTCTTGCATCTCTTTGAATCTGTCTTGCATCTCTTTGAATCTGTCTAGTGTCTCTTTGAATCTGTCTAGTGTCTCTTTGAATCTGCCTTGCATCCCTTTTTATCTGTCTAGTGTCTCCTTGAATCTGTCTTGCATCCCTTTGAATCAGTCTAGTGTCTCTTTGAATCTGTCTAGTGTCTCTTTGAATCTGTCTAGTGTCTCTTTGAATCTGTCTTGCATCTCTTTGAATCTGTCTAGTGTCTCTTTGAATCTGCTTTGCATCCCTTTGAACCTGTCTAGTGTCTCTTTGAATCTTTCTTTGAATTTGTCTGGCATCTCTTTCAATCCGTCTAGTGTCTCTTTGAATCTGTCTAGTGTCCCTTTGAATCTGTCTAGTGTCTCTTTGAATCTGCCTTGCTTCCCTTTGAACCTGTCTAGTGTCTCTTTGAATCTTTCTTTGAATTTGTCTGGCATCTCTTTAAATCCGTCTAGTGTCTCTTTGAATCTGTCTAGTGTCCCTTTGAATCTGTCTAGTGTCTCTTTGAATCTGCCTTGCATCCCTTTGAATCAGTCTAGTGTCTCCTTGAATCTGTCTTGCATCCCTTTGAACCTGTCTAGTGTCTCTTTGAATCTGTATAGTGTCTCTTTGAATCTGCCTTGCATCCCTTTGAATCTGTCTAGTGTCTCTTTGAATCTGTCTAGTGTCTCTTTGAATCTGTCTAGTGTCTCTTATAATCTGTCTAGTGTCTCTTTGAATCTGTCTAGTGTCTCTTTGAATCTGTCTAGTGTCTCTTTGAATCTGTCTACTGTCTCTTTGAATCTGTCTTGCATCTCTTTGAATCTGTCTTGCATCTCTTCGAATCTGTCTAGTGTCTCTTTGAATCTGTCTAGTGTCTCTTTGAATCTGCCTTGCATCCCTTTTTATCTGTCTAGTGTCTCCTTGAATCTGTCTTGCATCCCTTTGAATCAGTCTAGTGTCTCTTTGAATCTGTCTAGTGTCTCTTTGAATCTGTCTAGTGTCTCTTTGAATCTGTCTTGCATCTCTTTGAATCTGTCTAGTGTCTCTTTGAATCTGCTTTGCATCCCTTGAACCTGTCTAGTGTCTCTTTGAATCTTTCTTTGAATTTGTCTGGCATCTCTTTGAATCTGTCTAGTGTCTCTTTGAATCTGTCTAGTGTCCCTTTGAATCTGTCTAGTGTCTCTTTGAATCTGCCTTGCATCCCTTTTTATCTGTCTAGTGTCTCTTTGAATCTGTCTTGCATCTCTTTGAATCTGTCTAGTGTCTCTTTGAATCTGTTCTAGTGTCTCTTTGAATCTGTCTTGCATCTCTTTGAATCTGTCTAGTGTCTCTTTGAATCTGTCTAGTGTCTCTTTGAATCTGTCTAGTGTCTCTTTGAATCTGCCTTGCATCCCTTTTTATCTGTCTAGTGTCTCCTTGAATCTGTCTTGCATCCCTTTGAATCTGTCAAGTGTCTCTTTGAATCTGTTTAGTGTCCCTTTGAATCTGTCTAGTGTCTCTTTGAATCTGCCTTGCATCCCTTTTTATCTGTCTAGTGTCTCCTTGAATCTGTCTTGCATCCCTTTGAATCTGTCTAGTGTCTCTTTGAATCTGTCTAGTGTCCCTTTGAATCTGTCTAGTGTCTCTTTGAATCTGCCTTGCATCCTTTTTATCTGTCTAGTGTCTCCTTGAATCTGTCTTGCATCCCTTTGAACCTGTCTAGTGTCTCTTTGAATCTTTCTTTGAATTTGTCTGGCATCTCTTTGAATGTGTCTAGTGTCTCTTTGAATCTGTCTAGTGTCTCCTTGAATCTGTCTTGCATCCCTTTGAACCTGTCTAGTGTCTCTTTGAATCTGTGTAGTGTCTCTTTGAATATGCCTTGCATCCCTTTGAATCTGTCTAGTGTCTCTTTAAATCTGTCTAGTGTCTCTTTGAATCTGTCTAGTGTCTCTTATAATCTGTCTAGTGTCTCTTTGAATCTGTCTAGTGTCTCTTTGAATCTGTCTAGTGTCTCTTTGAATCTGTCTACTGTCTCTTTGAATCTGTCTTGCATCTCTTTGAATCTGTCTTGCATCTCTTTGAATCTGTCTAGTGTCTCTTTGAATCTGTCTAGTGTCTCTTTGAATCTGCCTTGCATCCCTTTTTATCTGTCTAGTGTCTCCTTGAATCTGTCTTGCATCCCTTTGAACCTGTCTAGTGTCTCTTTGAATCTTTCTTTGAATTTGTCTGGCATCTCTTTGAATGTGTCTAGTGTCTCTTTGAATCTGTCTAGTGTCTCCTTGAATCTGTCTTGCATCCCTTTGAACCTGTCTAGTGTCTCTTTGAATCTGTGTAGTGTCTCTTTGAATCTGCCTTGCATCCCTTTGAATCTGTCTAGTGTCTCTCTAAATCTGTCTAGTGTCTCTTTGAATCTGTCTAGTGTCTCTTATAATCTGTCTAGTGTCTCTTTGAATCTGTCTAGTGTCTCTTTGAATCTGTCTAGTGTCTCTTTGAATCTGTCTACTGTCTCTTTGAATCTGTCTTGCATCTCTTTGAATCTGTCTTGCATCTCTTTGAATCTGTCTTGCATCTCTTTGAATCTGTCTAGTGTCTCTTTGAATCTGTCTAGTGTCTCTTTGAATCTGCCTTGCATCCCTTTTTATCTGTCTAGTGTCTCCTTGAATCTGTCTTGCATCCCTTTGAACCTGTCTAGTGTCTCTTTGAATCTTTCTTTGAATTTGTCTGGCATCTCTTTGAATGTGTCTAGTGTCTCTTTGAATCTGTCTAGTGTCTCCTTGAATCTGTCTTGCATCCCTTTGAACCTGTCTAGTGTCTCTTTGAATCTGTGTAGTGTCTCTTTGAATCTGCCTTGCATCCCTTTGAATCTGTCTAGTGTCTCTTTAAATCTGTCTAGTGTCTCTTTGAATCTGTCTAGTGTCTCTTATAATCTGTCTAGTGTCTCTTTGAATCTGTCTAGTGTCTCTTTGAATCTGTCTAGTGTCTCTTTGAATCTGTCTACTGTCTCTTTGAATCTGTCTTGCATCTCTTTGAATCTGTCTTGCATCTCTTTGAATCTGTCTAGTGTCTCTTTGAATCTGTCTAGTGTCTCTTTGAATCTGCCTTGCATCCCTTTTTATCTGTCTAGTGTCTCCTTGAATCTGTCTTGCATCCCTTTGAATCAGTCTAGTGTCTCTTTGAATCTGTCTAGTGTCTCTTTGAATCTGTCTAGTGTCTCTTTGAATCTGTCTTGCATCTCTTTGAATCTGTCTAGTGTCTCTTTGAATCTGCTTTGCATCCCTTTGAACCTGTCTAGTGTCTCTTTGAATCTTTCTTTGAATTTGTCTGGCATCTCTTTCAATCCGTCTAGTGTCTCTTTGAATCTGTCTAGTGTCCCTTTGAATCTGTCTAGTGTCTCTTTGAATCTGCCTTGCTTCCCTTTGAACCTGTCTAGTGTCTCTTTGAATCTTTCTTTGAATTTGTCTGGCATCTCTTTAAATCCGTCTAGTGTCTCTTTGAATCTGTCTAGTGTCCCTTTGAATCTGTCTAGTGTCTCTTTGAATCTGCCTTGCATCCCTTTGAATCAGTCTAGTGTCTCCTTGAATCTGTCTTGCATCCCTTTGAACCTGTCTAGTGTCTCTTTGAATCTGTATAGTGTCTCTTTGAATCTGCCTTGCATCCCTTTGAATCTGTCTAGTGTCTCTTTGAATCTGTCTAGTGTCTCTTTGAATCTGTCTAGTGTCTCTTATAATCTGTCTAGTGTCTCTTTGAATCTGTCTAGTGTCTCTTTGAATCTGTCTAGTGTCTCTTTGAATCTGTCTACTGTCTCTTTGAATCTGTCTTGCATCTCTTTGAATCTGTCTTGCATCTCTTCGAATCTGTCTAGTGTCTCTTTGAATCTGTCTAGTGTCTATTTGAATCTGCCTTGCATCCCTTTTTATCTGTCTAGTGTCTCCTTGAATCTGTCTTGCATCCCTTTGAATCAGTCTAGTGTCTCTTTGAATCTGTCTAGTGTCTCTTTGAATCTGTCTAGTGTCTCTTTGAATCTGTCTTGCATCTCTTTGAATCTGTCTAGTGTCTCTTTGAATCTGCTTTGCATCCCTTGAACCTGTCTAGTGTCTCTTTGAATCTTTCTTTGAATTTGTCTGGCATCTCTTTGAATCTGTCTAGTGTCTCTTTGAATCTGTCTAGTGTCCCTTTGAATCTGTCTAGTGTCTCTTTGAATCTGCCTTGCATCCCTTTTTATCTGTCTAGTGTCTCCTTGAATCTGTCTTGCATCCCTTTGAATCTGTCTAGTGTCTCTTTGAATCTGTCTAGTGTCCCTGTGAATCTGTCTAGTGTCTCCTTGAATCTGTCTTGCATCCCATTGAACCTTTCTAGTGTCTCTTTGAATCTGTCTTGCATCTCTTTGAATCTGTCTAGTGTCTCTTTGAATCTGCCTTGCATCCCTTTGAATCTGTCTAGTGTCTCTTTGAATCTGTCTAGTGTCTCTTTGAATCTGTCTTGCATCTCTTTGAATCTATCTAGTGTCTCTTTGAATCTGTCTAGTGTCTCTTTGAATCTGCCTTGCATCCCTTTTTATCTGTCTAGTTGAATCTGTCTTGCATCCCTTTGAACCTGTCTAGTGTCTCTTTGAATCTGTCTAGTGTCTCTTTGAACCTGTCTACTGTCTCTTTGAATCTGTCTACTGTCTCTTTGAATCTGTCTTGCATCTCTTTGAATCTGTCTTGCATCTCTTTGAATCTGTCTAGTGTCTCTTTGAATCTGTCTAGTGTCTCTTTGAATCTGTCTTGCATCTCTTTGAATCTGTCTAGTGTCTCTTTGAATCTGTTCTAGTGTCTCTTTGAATCTGTCTTGCATCTCTTTGAATCTGTCTAGTGTCTCTTTGAATCTGTCTAGTGTCTCTTTGAATCTGTCTAGTGTCTCTTTGAATCTGTCTTGCATCTCTTTGAATCTGTCTAGTGTCTCTTTGAATCTGCTTTGCATCTCTTTTAATCTGTCTAGTGTCTCTTTGAATCTGCTTTGCATCCCTTTGAACCTGTCTAGTGTCTCTTTGAATCTTTCTTTGAATTTGTCTGGCATCTCTTTGAATCTGTCTAGTGTCTCTTTGAATCTGTCTAGTGTCCCTTTGAATCTGTCTAGTGTCTCTTTGAATCTGCCTTGCATCCCTTTTTATCTGTCTAGTGTCTCCTTGAATCTGTCTTGCATCCCTTTGAATCTGTCTAGTGTCTCTTTGAATCTTTCTAGTGTCCCTTTGAATCTGTCTAGTGTCTCTTTGAATCTGCCTTGCATCCCTTTTTATCTGTCTAGTGTCTCCTTGAATCTGTCTTGCATCCCTTTGAATCTGTCTAGTGTCTCTTTGAATCTGTCTAGTGTCCCTTTGAATCTGTCTAGTGTCTCTTTGAATCTGCCTTGCATCCCTTTTTATCTGTCTAGTGTCTCCTTGAATCTCTCTTGCATCCCTTTGAACCTGTCTAGTGTCTCTTTGAATCTTTCTTTGAATTTGTCTGGCATCTCTTTGAATGTGTCTAGTGTCTCTTTGAATCTGTCTAGTGTCTCCTTGAATCTGTCTTGCATCCCTTTGAACCTGTCTAGTGTCTCTTTGAATCTGTGTAGTGTCTCTTTGAATCTGCCTTGCATCCCTTTGAATCTGTCTAGTGTCTCTTTGAATCTGTCTAGTGTCTCTTTGAATCTGTCTAGTGTCTCTTTGAATCTGTCTACTGTCTCTTTGAATCTGTCTTGCATCTCTTTGAATCTGTCTTGCATCTCTTTGAATCTGTCTAGTGTCTCTTTGAATCCGTCTAGTGTCTCTTTGAATCTGCCTTGCATCCCTTTTTATCTGTCTAGTGTCTCCTTGAATCTGTCTTGCATCCCTTTGAATCAGTCTAGTGTCTCTTTGAATCTGTCTAGTGTCTCTTTGAATCTGTCTAGTGTCTCTTTGAATCTGTCTTGCATCTCTTTGAATCTGTCTAGTGTCTCTTTGAATCTGCTTTGCATCCCTTTGAACCTGTCTAGTGTCTCTTTGAATCTTTCTTTGAATTTGTCTGGCATCTCTTTGAATCTGTCTAGTGTCTCTTTGAATCCGTCTAGTGTCCCTTTGAATCTGTCTAGTGTCTCTTTGAATCTGCCTTGCATCCCTTTTTATCTGTCTAGTGTCTCCTTGAATCTGTCTTGCATCCCTTTGAATCTGTCTAGTGTCTCTTTGAATCTGTCTAGTGTCCCTTTGAATCTGTCTAGTGTCTCTTTGAATCTGCCTTGCATCCCTTTTTATCTGTCTAGTGTCTCCTTGAATCTGTCTTGCATCCCATTGAACCTTTCTAGTGTCTCTTTGAATCTGTCTTGCATCTCTTTGAATCTGTCTAGTGTCTCCTTGAATCTGTCTTGCATCCCATTGAACCTTTCTAGTGTCTCTTTGAATCTGTCTTGCATCTCTTTGAATCTGTCTAGTGTCTCTTTGAATCTGCCTTGCATCCCTTTGAATCTGTCCAGTGTCTCTTTGAATCTGTCTAGTGTCTCTTTGAATCTGTCTAGTGTCTCTTTGAATCTGTCTACTGTCTCTTTGAATCTGTCTTGCATCTCTTTGAATCTTTCTTGCATCTCTTTGAATCTGTCTAGTGTATCTTTGAATCTGTCTAGTGTCTCTTTGAATCTGCCTTGCATCCCTTTTTATCCGTCTAGTGTCTCCTTGAATCCGTCTTGCATCCCTTTGAACCTGTCTAGTGTCTCTTTGAATCTTTCTTTGAATTTGTCTGGCATCTCTTTGAATCTGTCTAGTGTCTCTTTGAATATGTCTAGTGTCCCTTTGAATCTGTCTAGTGTCTCTTTGAATCCGCCTTGCATCCCTTTTTATCTGTCTAGTGTCTCTTTGAATCTGTCTACTGTCTCTTTGAATCTGTCTAGTGTCTCTTTGAATCGGTCTACTGTCTCTTTGAATCTGTCTTGCATCTCTTTGAATCTGTCTTGCATCTCTTTGAATCTGTCTAGTGTCTCTTTGAATCTGTCTAGTGTCTCCTTGAATCTGTCTTGCATCTCTTTGAATCTGTCTAGTGTCTCTTTGAATCTGTCTAGTGTCTCTTTGAATCTGCCTTGCATCCCTGTGAATCTGTCTAGTGTCTCTTTGAATCTGTCTAGTGTCTCTTTGAATCTGTCTAGTGTCTCTTTGAATCTGTCTTGCATCTCTTTTAATCTGTCTAGTGTCTCTTTGAATCTGTCTACTGTCTCTTTTAATCTGTCTTGCATCTCTTTGAATCTGTCTTGCATCCCATTGAATCTGTCTAGTGTCTCTTTGAATCTGCCTTGCATCCCTTTTTATCTGTCTAGTGTCTCCTTGAATCTGTCTTGCATCCCTTTGAATCTGTCTAGTGTCTCTTTGAATCTGTCTTGCATCTCTTTGAATCTGTCTTGCATCCCTTTGAATCTGTCTAGTGTCTCTTTGAATCTGCCTTGCATCCCTTTTTATCTGTCTAGTGTCTCCTTGAATCTGTCTTGCATCCCTTTGAATCTGTCTAGTGTCTCTTTGAATCTGTCTAGTGTCCCTTTGAATCTATCTTGTGTCTCTTTGAATCTGTCTACTGTCTCTTTGAATCTGTCTTGCATCTCTTTGAATCTGTCTTGCATCTCTTTGAATCTGTCTAGTGTCTCTTTGAATCTGTCTAGTGTCTCTTTGAATCTGTCTTGGATCTCTTTTAATCTGTCTAGTGTCTCTTTGAATCTGTCTACTGTCTCTTTGAATCTGTCTTGCATCTCTTTGAATCTGTCTTGCATCCCTTTGAATCTGTCTAGTGTCTCTTTGAATCTGCCTTGCATCCCTTTTTATCTGTCTAGTGTCTCCTTGAATCTGTCTTGCATCCCTTTGAATCTGTCTAGTGTCTCTTTGAATCTGTCTAGTGTCCCTTTGAATCTGTCTAGTGTCTCTTTGAATCTGCCTTGCATCCCTTTTTATCCGTCTAGTGTCTCCTTGAATCCGTCTTGCATCCCTTTGAACCTGTCTAGTGTCTCTTTGAATCTTTCTTTGAATTTGTCTGGCATCTCTTTGAATCTGTCTAGTGTCTCTTTGAATCTGTCTAGTGTCCCTTTGAATCTGTCTAGTGTCTCTTTGAATCCGCCTTGCATCCCTTTTTATCTGTCTAGTGTCTCTTTGAATCTGTCTACTGTCTCTTTGAATCTGTCTAGTGTCTCTTTGAATCGGTCTACTGTCTCTTTGAATCTGTCTTGCATCTCTTTGAATCTGTCTTGCATCTCTTTGAATCTGTCTAGTGTCTCTTTGAATCTGTCTAGTGTCTCCTTGAATCTGTCTTGCATCTCTTTGAATCTGTCTAGTGTCTCTTTGAATCTGTCTAGTGTCCCTTTGAATCTGTCTAGTGTCTCTTTGAATCTGCCTTGCTTCCCTTTGAACCTGTCTAGTGTCTCTTTGAATCTTTCTTTGAATTTGTCTGGCATCTCTTTAAATCCGTCTAGTGTCTCTTTGAATCTGTCTAGTGTCCCTTTGAATCTGTCTAGTGTCTCTTTGAATCTGCCTTGCATCCCTTTGAATCAGTCTAGTGTCTCCTTGAATCTGTCTTGCATCCCTTTGAACCTGTCTAGTGTCTCTTTGAATCTGTATAGTGTCTCTTTGAATCTGCCTTGCATCCCTTTGAATCTGTCTAGTGTCTCTTTGAATCTGTCTAGTGTCTCTTTGAATCTGTCTAGTGTCTCTTATAATCTGTCTAGTGTCTCTTTGAATCTGTCTAGTGTCTCTTTGAATCTGTCTAGTGTCTCTTTGAATCTGTCTACTGTCTCTTTGAATCTGTCTTGCATCTCTTTGAATCTGTCTTGCATCTCTTCGAATCTGTCTAGTGTCTCTTTGAATCTGTCTAGTGTCTCTTTGAATCTGCCTTGCATCCCTTTTTATCTGTCTAGTGTCTCCTTGAATCTGTCTTGCATCCCTTTGAATCAGTCTAGTGTCTCTTTGAATCTGTCTAGTGTCTCTTTGAATCTGTCTAGTGTCTCTTTGAATCTGTCTTGCATCTCTTTGAATCTGTCTAGTGTCTCTTTGAATCTGCTTTGCATCCCTTGAACCTGTCTAGTGTCTCTTTGAATCTTTCTTTGAATTTGTCTGGCATCTCTTTGAATCTGTCTAGTGTCTCTTTGAATCTGTCTAGTGTCCCTTTGAATCTGTCTAGTGTCTCTTTGAATCTGCCTTGCATCCCTTTTTATCTGTCTAGTGTCTCTTTGAATCTGTCTTGCATCTCTTTGAATCTGTCTAGTGTCTCTTTGAATCTGTTCTAGTGTCTCTTTGAATCTGTCTTGCATCTCTTTGAATCTGTCTAGTGTCTCTTTGAATCTGTCTAGTGTCTCTTTGAATCTGTCTAGTGTCTCTTTGAATCTGCCTTGCATCCCTTTTTATCTGTCTAGTGTCTCCTTGAATCTGTCTTGCATCCCTTTGAATCTGTCAAGTGTCTCTTTGAATCTGTTTAGTGTCCCTTTGAATCTGTCTAGTGTCTCTTTGAATCTGCCTTGCATCCCTTTTTATCTGTCTAGTGTCTCCTTGAATCTGTCTTGCATCCCTTTGAATCTGTCTAGTGTCTCTTTGAATCTGTCTAGTGTCCCTTTGAATCTGTCTAGTGTCTCTTTGAATCTGCCTTGCATCCCTTTTTATCTGTCTAGTGTCTCCTTGAATCTGTCTTGCATCCCTTTGAACCTGTCTAGTGTCTCTTTGAATCTTTCTTTGAATTTGTCTGGCATCTCTTTGAATGTGTCTAGTGTCTCTTTGAATCTGTCTAGTGTCTCCTTGAATCTGTCTTGCATCCCTTTGAACCTGTCTAGTGTCTCTTTGAATCTGTGTAGTGTCTCTTTGAATATGCCTTGCATCCCTTTGAATCTGTCTAGTGTCTCTTTAAATCTGTCTAGTGTCTCTTTGAATCTGTCTAGTGTCTCTTATAATCTGTCTAGTGTCTCTTTGAATCTGTCTAGTGTCTCTTTGAATCTGTCTAGTGTCTCTTTGAATCTGTCTACTGTCTCTTTGAATCTGTCTTGCATCTCTTTGAATCTGTCTTGCATCTCTTTGAATCTGTCTAGTGTCTCTTTGAATCTGTCTAGTGTCTCTTTGAATCTGCCTTGCATCCCTTTTTATCTGTCTAGTGTCTCCTTGAATCTGTCTTGCATCCCTTTGAACCTGTCTAGTGTCTCTTTGAATCTTTCTTTGAATTTGTCTGGCATCTCTTTGAATGTGTCTAGTGTCTCTTTGAATCTGTCTAGTGTCTCCTTGAATCTATCTTGCATCCCTTTGAACCTGTCTAGTGTCTCTTTGAATCTGTGTAGTGTCTCTTTGAATCTGCCTTGCATCCCTTTGAATCTGTCTAGTGTCTCTTTAAATCTGTCTAGTGTCTCTTTGAATCTGTCTAGTGTCTCTTATAATCTGTCTAGTGTCTCTTTGAATCTGTCTAGTGTCTCTTTGAATCTGTCTAGTGTCTCTTTGAATCTGTCTACTGTCTCTTTGAATCTGTCTTGCATCTCTTTGAATCTGTCTTGCATCTCTTTGAATCTGTCTTGCATCTCTTTGAATCTGTCTAGTGTCTCTTTGAATCTGTCTAGTGTCTCTTTGAATCTGCCTTGCATCCCTTTTTATCTGTCTAGTGTCTCCTTGAATCTGTCTTGCATCCCTTTGAACCTGTCTAGTGTCTCTTTGAATCTTTCTTTGAATTTGTCTGGCATCTCTTTGAATGTGTCTAGTGTCTCTTTGAATCTGTCTAGTGTCTCCTTGAATCTGTCTTGCATCCCTTTGAACCTGTCTAGTGTCTCTTTGAATCTGTGTAGTGTCTCTTTGAATCTGCCTTGCATCCCTTTGAATCTGTCTAGTGTCTCTTTAAATCTGTCTAGTGTCTCTTTGAATCTGTCTAGTGTCTCTTATAATCTGTCTAGTGTCTCTTTGAATCTGTCTAGTGTCTCTTTGAATCTGTCTAGTGTCTCTTTGAATCTGTCTACTGTCTCTTTGAATCTGTCTTGCATCTCTTTGAATCTGTCTTGCATCTCTTTGAATCTGTCTAGTGTCTCTTTGAATCTGTCTAGTGTCTCTTTGAATCTGCCTTGCATCCCTTTTTATCTGTCTAGTGTCTCCTTGAATCTGTCTTGCATCCCTTTGAATCAGTCTAGTGTCTCTTTGAATCTGTCTAGTGTCTCTTTGAATCTGTCTAGTGTCTCTTTGAATCTGTCTTGCATCTCTTTGAATCTGTCTAGTGTCTCTTTGAATCTGCTTTGCATCCCTTTGAACCTGTCTAGTGTCTCTTTGAATCTTTCTTTGAATTTGTCTGGCATCTCTTTCAATCCGTCTAGTGTCTCTTTGAATCTGTCTAGTGTCCCTTTGAATCTGTCTAGTGTCTCTTTGAATCTGCCTTGCTTCCCTTTGAACCTGTCTAGTGTCTCTTTGAATCTTTCTTTGAATTTGTCTGGCATCTCTTTAAATCCGTCTAGTGTCTCTTTGAATCTGTCTAGTGTCCCTTTGAATCTGTCTAGTGTCTCTTTGAATCTGCCTTGCATCCCTTTGAATCAGTCTAGTGTCTCCTTGAATCTGTCTTGCATCCCTTTGAACCTGTCTAGTGTCTCTTTGAATCTGTATAGTGTCTCTTTGAATCTGCCTTGCATCCCTTTGAATCTGTCTAGTGTCTCTTTGAATCTGTCTAGTGTCTCTTTGAATCTGTCTAGTGTCTCTTATAATCTGTCTAGTGTCTCTTTGAATCTGTCTAGTGTCTCTTTGAATCTGTCTAGTGTCTCTTTGAATCTGTCTACTGTCTCTTTGAATCTGTCTTGCATCTCTTTGAATCTGTCTTGCATCTCTTCGAATCTGTCTAGTGTCTCTTTGAATCTGTCTAGTGTCTATTTGAATCTGCCTTGCATCCCTTTTTATCTGTCTAGTGTCTCCTTGAATCTGTCTTGCATCCCTTTGAATCAGTCTAGTGTCTCTTTGAATCTGTCTAGTGTCTCTTTGAATCTGTCTAGTGTCTCTTTGAATCTGTCTTGCATCTCTTTGAATCTGTCTAGTGTCTCTTTGAATCTGCTTTGCATCCCTTGAACCTGTCTAGTGTCTCTTTGAATCTTTCTTTGAATTTGTCTGGCATCTCTTTGAATCTGTCTAGTGTCTCTTTGAATCTGTCTAGTGTCCCTTTGAATCTGTCTAGTGTCTCTTTGAATCTGCCTTGCATCCCTTTTTATCTGTCTAGTGTCTCCTTGAATCTGTCTTGCATCCCTTTGAATCTGTCTAGTGTCTCTTTGAATCTGTCTAGTGTCCCTGTGAATCTGTCTAGTGTCTCCTTGAATCTGTCTTGCATCCCATTGAACCTTTCTAGTGTCTCTTTGAATCTGTCTTGCATCTCTTTGAATCTGTCTAGTGTCTCTTTGAATCTGCCTTGCATCCCTTTGAATCTGTCTAGTGTCTCTTTGAATCTGTCTAGTGTCTCTTTGAATCTGTCTTGCATCTCTTTGAATCTATCTAGTGTCTCTTTGAATCTGTCTAGTGTCTCTTTGAATCTGCCTTGCATCCCTTTTTATCTGTCTAGTTGAATCTGTCTTGCATCCCTTTGAACCTGTCTAGTGTCTCTTTGAATCTGTCTAGTGTCTCTTTGAACCTGTCTACTGTCTCTTTGAATCTGTCTACTGTCTCTTTGAATCTGTCTTGCATCTCTTTGAATCTGTCTTGCATCTCTTTGAATCTGTCTAGTGTCTCTTTGAATCTGTCTAGTGTCTCTTTGAATCTGTCTTGCATCTCTTTGAATCTGTCTAGTGTCTCTTTGAATCTGTTCTAGTGTCTCTTTGAATCTGTCTTGCATCTCTTTGAATCTGTCTAGTGTCTCTTTGAATCTGTCTAGTGTCTCTTTGAATCTGTCTTGCATCTCTTTGAATCTGTCTAGTGTCTCTTTGAATCTGCTTTGCATCTCTTTTAATCTGTCTAGTGTCTCTTTGAATCTGCTTTGCATCCCTTTGAACCTGTCTAGTGTCTCTTTGAATCTTTCTTTGAATTTGTCTGGCATCTCTTTGAATCTGTCTAGTGTCTCTTTGAATCTGTCTAGTGTCCCTTTGAATCTGTCTAGTGTCTCTTTGAATCTGCCTTGCATCCCTTTTTATCTGTCTAGTGTCTCCTTGAATCTGTCTTGCATCCCTTTGAATCTGTCTAGTGTCTCTTTGAATCTGTCTAGTGTCCCTTTGAATCTGTCTAGTGTCTCTTTGAATCTGCCTTGCATCCCTTTTTATCTGTCTAGTGTCTCCTTGAATCTGTCTTGCATCCCTTTGAATCTGTCTAGTGTCTCTTTGAATCTGTCTAGTGTCCCTTTGAATCTGTCTAGTGTCTCTTTGAATCTGCCTTGCATCCCTTTTTATCTGTCTAGTGTCTCCTTGAATCTCTCTTGCATCCCTTTGAACCTGTCTAGTGTCTCTTTGAATCTTTCTTTGAATTTGTCTGGCATCTCTTTGAATGTGTCTAGTGTCTCTTTGAATCTGTCTAGTGTCTCCTTGAATCTGTCTTGCATCCCTTTGAACCTGTCTAGTGTCTCTTTGAATCTGTGTAGTGTCTCTTTGAATCTGCCTTGCATCCCTTTGAATCTGTCTAGTGTCTCTTTGAATCTGTCTAGTGTCTCTTTGAATCTGTCTAGTGTCTCTTTGAATCTGTCTACTGTCTCTTTGAATCTGTCTTGCATCTCTTTGAATCTGTCTTGCATCTCTTTGAATCTGTCTAGTGTCTCTTTGAATCCGTCTAGTGTCTCTTTGAATCTGCCTTGCATCCCTTTTTATCTGTCTAGTGTCTCCTTGAATCTGTCTTGCATCCCTTTGAATCAGTCTAGTGTCTCTTTGAATCTGTCTAGTGTCTCTTTGAATCTGTCTAGTGTCTCTTTGAATCTGTCTTGCATCTCTTTGAATCTGTCTAGTGTCTCTTTGAATCTGCTTTGCATCCCTTTGAACCTGTCTAGTGTCTCTTTGAATCTTTCTTTGAATTTGTCTGGCATCTCTTTGAATCTGTCTAGTGTCTCTTTGAATCCGTCTAGTGTCCCTTTGAATCTGTCTAGTGTCTCTTTGAATCTGCCTTGCATCCCTTTTTATCTGTCTAGTGTCTCCTTGAATCTGTCTTGCATCCCTTTGAATCTGTCTAGTGTCTCTTTGAATCTGTCTAGTGTCCCTTTGAATCTGTCTAGTGTCTCTTTGAATCTGCCTTGCATCCCTTTTTATCTGTCTAGTGTCTCCTTGAATCTGTCTTGCATCCCATTGAACCTTTCTAGTGTCTCTTTGAATCTGTCTTGCATCTCTTTGAATCTGTCTAGTGTCTCCTTGAATCTGTCTTGCATCCCATTGAACCTTTCTAGTGTCTCTTTGAATCTGTCTTGCATCTCTTTGAATCTGTCTAGTGTCTCTTTGAATCTGCCTTGCATCCCTTTGAATCTGTCCAGTGTCTCTTTGAATCTGTCTAGTGTCTCTTTGAATCTGTCTAGTGTCTCTTTGAATCTGTCTACTGTCTCTTTGAATCTGTCTTGCATCTCTTTGAATCTTTCTTGCATCTCTTTGAATCTGTCTAGTGTCTCTTTGAATCTGTCTAGTGTCTCTTTGAATCTGCCTTGCATCCCTTTTTATCCGTCTAGTGTCTCCTTGAATCCGTCTTGCATCCCTTTGAACCTGTCTAGTGTCTCTTTGAATCTTTCTTTGAATTTGTCTGGCATCTCTTTGAATCTGTCTAGTGTCTCTTTGAATCTGTCTAGTGTCCCTTTGAATCTGTCTAGTGTCTCTTTGAATCCGCCTTGCATCCCTTTTTATCTGTCTAGTGTCTCTTTGAATCTGTCTACTGTCTCTTTGAATCTGTCTAGTGTCTCTTTGAATCGGTCTACTGTCTCTTTGAATCTGTCTTGCATCTCTTTGAATCTGTCTTGCATCTCTTTGAATCTGTCTAGTGTCTCTTTGAATCTGTCTAGTGTCTCCTTGAATCTGTCTTGCATCTCTTTGAATCTGTCTAGTGTCTCTTTGAATCTGTCTAGTGTCTCTTTGAATCTGCCTTGCATCCCTGTGAATCTGTCTAATGTCTCTTTGAATCTGTCTAGTGTCTCTTTGAATCTGTCTAGTGTCTCTTTGAATCTGTCTTGCATCTCTTTTAATCTGTCTAGTGTCTCTTTGAATCTGTCTACTGTCTCTTTTAATCTGTCTTGCATCTCTTTGAATCTGTCTTGCATCCCATTGAATCTGTCTAGTGTCTCTTTGAATCTGCCTTGCATCCCTTTTTATCTGTCTAGTGTCTCCTTGAATCTGTCTTGCATCCCTTTGAATCTGTCTAGTGTCTCTTTGAATCTGTCTTGCATCTCTTTGAATCTGTCTTGCATCCCTTTGAATCTGTCTAGTGTCTCTTTGAATCTGCCTTGCATCCCTTTTTATCTGTCTAGTGTCTCCTTGAATCTGTCTTGCATCCCTTTGAATCTGTCTAGTGTCTCTTTGAATCTGTCTAGTGTCCCTTTGAATCTATCTTGTGTCTCTTTGAATCTGTCTACTGTCTCTTTGAATCTGTCTTGCATCTCTTTGAATCTGTCTTGCATCTCTTTGAATCTGTCTAGTGTCTCTTTGAATCTGTCTAGTGTCTCTTTGAATCTGTCTTGGATCTCTTTTAATCTGTCTAGTGTCTCTTTGAATCTGTCTACTGTCTCTTTGAATCTGTCTTGCATCTCTTTGAATCTGTCTTGCATCCCTTTGAATCTGTCTAGTGTCTCTTTGAATCTGCCTTGCATCCCTTTTTATCTGTCTAGTGTCTCCTTGAATCTGTCTTGCATCCCTTTGAATCTGTCTAGTGTCTCTTTGAATCTGTCTAGTGTCCCTTTGAATCTGTCTAGTGTCTCTTTGAATCTGCCTTGCATCCCTTTTTATCCGTCTAGTGTCTCCTTGAATCCGTCTTGCATCCCTTTGAACCTGTCTAGTGTCTCTTTGAATCTTTCTTTGAATTTGTCTGGCATCTCTTTGAATCTGTCTAGTGTCTCTTTGAATCTGTCTAGTGTCCCTTTGAATCTGTCTAGTGTCTCTTTGAATCCGCCTTGCATCCCTTTTTATCTGTCTAGTGTCTCTTTGAATCTGTCTACTGTCTCTTTGAATCTGTCTAGTGTCTCTTTGAATCGGTCTACTGTCTCTTTGAATCTGTCTTGCATCTCTTTGAATCTGTCTTGCATCTCTTTGAATCTGTCTAGTGTCTCTTTGAATCTGTCTAGTGTCTCCTTGAATCTGTCTTGCATCTCTTTGAATCTGTCTAGTGTCTCTTTGAATCTGTCTAGTGTCTCTTTGAATCTGCCTTGCATCCCTGTGAATCTGTCTAGTGTCTCTTTGAATCTGTCTAGTGTCTCTTTGAATCTGTCTAGTGTCTCTTTGAATCTGTCTTGCATCTCTTTTAATCTGTCTAGTGTCTCTTTGAATCTGTCTACTGTCTCTTTTAATCTGTCTTGCATCTCTTTGAATCTGTCTTGCATCCCATTGAATCTGTCTAGTGTCTCTTTGAATCTGCCTTGCATCCCTTTTTATCTGTCTAGTGTCTCCTTGAATCTGTCTTGCATCCCTTTGAATCTGTCTAGTGTCTCTTTGAATCTGCCTTGCATCCCTTTTTATCTGTCTAGTGTCTCCTTGAATCTGTCTTGCATCCCATTGAACCTTTCTAGTGTCTCTTTGAATCTGTCTTGCATCTCTTTGAATCTGTCTAGTGTCTCCTTGAATCTGTCTTGCATCCCATTGAACCTTTCTAGTGTCTCTTTGAATCTGTCTTGCATCTCTTTGAATCTGTCTAGTGTCTCTTTGAATCTGCCTTGCATCCCTTTGAATCTGTCCAGTGTCTCTTTGAATCTGTCTAGTGTCTCTTTGAATCTGTCTAGTGTCTCTTTGAATCTGTCTACTGTCTCTTTGAATCTGTCTTGCATCTCTTTGAATCTTTCTTGCATCTCTTTGAATCTGTCTAGTGTCTCTTTGAATCTGTCTAGTGTCTCTTTGAATCTGCCTTGCATCCCTTTTTATCCGTCTAGTGTCTCCTTGAATCCGTCTTGCATCCCTTTGAACCTGTCTAGTGTCTCTTTGAATCTTTCTTTGAATTTGTCTGGCATCTCTTTGAATCTGTCTAGTGTCTCTTTGAATCTGTCTAGTGTCCCTTTGAATCTGTCTAGTGTCTCTTTGAATCCGCCTTGCATCCCTTTTTATCTGTCTAGTGTCTCTTTGAATCTGTCTACTGTCTCTTTGAATCTGTCTAGTGTCTCTTTGAATCGGTCTACTGTCTCTTTGAATCTGTCTTGCATCTCTTTGAATCTGTCTTGCATCTCTTTGAATCTGTCTAGTGTCTCTTTGAATCTGTCTAGTGTCTCCTTGAATCTGTCTTGCATCTCTTTGAATCTGTCTAGTGTCTCTTTGAATCTGTCTAGTGTCTCTTTGAATCTGCCTTGCATCCCTGTGAATCTGTCTAATGTCTCTTTGAATCTGTCTAGTGTCTCTTTGAATCTGTCTAGTGTCTCTTTGAATCTGTCTTGCATCTCTTTTAATCTGTCTAGTGTCTCTTTGAATCTGTCTACTGTCTCTTTTAATCTGTCTTGCATCTCTTTGAATCTGTCTTGCATCCCATTGAATCTGTCTAGTGTCTCTTTGAATCTGCCTTGCATCCCTTTTTATCTGTCTAGTGTCTCCTTGAATCTGTCTTGCATCCCTTTGAATCTGTCTAGTGTCTCTTTGAATCTGTCTTGCATCTCTTTGAATCTGTCTTGCATCCCTTTGAATCTGTCTAGTGTCTCTTTGAATCTGCCTTGCATCCCTTTTTATCTGTCTAGTGTCTCCTTGAATCTGTCTTGCATCCCTTTGAATCTGTCTAGTGTCTCTTTGAATCTGTCTAGTGTCCCTTTGAATCTATCTTGTGTCTCTTTGAATCTGTCTACTGTCTCTTTGAATCTGTCTTGCATCTCTTTGAATCTGTCTTGCATCTCTTTGAATCTGTCTAGTGTCTCTTTGAATCTGTCTACTGTCTCTTTGAATCTGTCTTGCATCTCTTTGAATCTGTCTTGCATCCCTTTGAATCTGTCTAGTGTCTCTTTGAATCTGCCTTGCATCCCTTTTTATCTGTCTAGTGTCTCCTTGAATCTGTCTTGCATCCCTTTGAATCTGTCTAGTGTCTCTTTGAATCTGTCTAGTGTCCCTTTGAATCTGTCTAGTGTCTCTTTGAATCTGCCTTGCATCCCTTTTTATCCGTCTAGTGTCTCCTTGAATCCGTCTTGCATCCCTTTGAACCTGTCTAGTGTCTCTTTGAATCTTTCTTTGAATTTGTCTGGCATCTCTTTGAATCTGTCTAGTGTCTCTTTGAATCTGTCTAGTGTCCCTTTGAATCTGTCTAGTGTCTCTTTGAATCCGCCTTGCATCCCTTTTTATCTGTCTAGTGTCTCTTTGAATCTGTCTACTGTCTCTTTGAATCTGTCTAGTGTCTCTTTGAATCGGTCTACTGTCTCTTTGAATCTGTCTTGCATCTCTTTGAATCTGTCTTGCATCTCTTTGAATCTGTCTAGTGTCTCTTTGAATCTGTCTAGTGTCTCCTTGAATCTGTCTTGCATCTCTTTGAATCTGTCTAGTGTCTCTTTGAATCTGTCTAGTGTCTCTTTGAATCTGCCTTGCATCCCTGTGAATCTGTCTAGTGTCTCTTTGAATCTGTCTAGTGTCTCTTTGAATCTGTCTAGTGTCTCTTTGAATCTGTCTTGCATCTCTTTTAATCTGTCTAGTGTCTCTTTGAATCTGTCTACTGTCTCTTTTAATCTGTCTTGCATCTCTTTGAATCTGTCTTGCATCCCATTGAATCTGTCTAGTGTCTCTTTGAATCTGCCTTGCATCCCTTTTTATCTGTCTAGTGTCTCCTTGAATCTGTCTTGCATCCCTTTGAATCTGTCTAGTGTCTCTTTGAATCTGTCTAGTGTCCCTTTGAATCTGTCTAGTGTCTCTTTGAATCTGCCTTGCATCCCTTTTTATCTGTCTAGTGTCTCCTTGAATCTGTCTTGCATCCCTTTGAATCTGTCTAGTGTCTCTTTGAATCTTTCTAGTGTCCCTTTGAATCTGTCTAGTGTCTCTTTGAATCTGCCTTGCATCCCTTTTTATCCGTCTAGTGTCTCCTTGAATCTGTCTTGCATCCCTTTGAACCTGTCTAGTGTCTCTTTGAATCTTTCTTTGAATTTGTCTGGCATCTCTTTGAATCTGTCTAGTGTCTCTTTGAATCTGTCTAGTGTCCCTTTGAATCTGTCTAGTGTCTCTTTGAATCCGCCTTGCATCCCTTTTTATCTGTCTAGTGTCTCCTTGAATCTGTCTTGCATCCCATTGAACCTTTCTAGTGTCTCTTTGAATCTGTCTTGCATCTCTTTGAATCTGTCTAGTGTCTCTTTGAATCTGCCTTGCATCCCTTTGAATCTGTCCAGTGTCTCTTTGAATCTGTCTAGTGTCTCTTTGAATCTGTCTAGTGTCTCTTTGAATCTGTCTACTGTCTCTTTGAATCTGTCTTGCATCTCTTTGAATCTTTCTTGCATCTCTTTGAATCTGTCTAGTGTCTCTTTGAATCTGTCTAGTGTCTCTTTGAATCTGCCTTGCATCCCTTTTTATCTGTCTAGTGTCTCCTTGAATCTGTCTTGCATCCCTTTGAATCAGTCTAGTGTCTCTTTGAATCTGTCTAGTGTCTCTTTGAATCTGTCTAGTGTCTCTTTGAATCTGTCTTGCATCTCTTTGAATCTGTCTAGTGTCTCTTTGAATCTGCTTTGCATACCTTTGAACCTGTCTAGTGTCTCTTTGAATCTTTCTTTGAATTTGTCTGGCATCTCTTTGAATCTGTCTAGTGTCTCTTTGAATCTGTCTAGTGTCCCTTTGAATCTGTCTAGTGTCTCTTTGAATCTGCCTTGCATCCCTTTTTATCTGTCTAGTGTCTCCTTGAATCAGTCTTGCATCCCTTTGAATCTGTCTAGTGTCTTTTTGAATCTGTCTAGTGTCCCTTTGAATCTGTCTAGTGTCTCTTTGAATCTGCCTTGCATCCCTTTTTATCTGTCTAGTGTCTCCTTGAATCTGTCTTGCATCCTTTTGAATCTGTCTAGTGTCTCTTTGAATCTGCTTTGCATCCCTTTGAACCTGTCTAGTGTCTCTTTGAATCTTTCTTTGAATTTGTCTGGCATCTCTTTCAATCCGTCTAGTGTCTCTTTGAATCTGTCTAGTGTCCCTTTGAATCTGTCTAGTGTCTCTTTGAATCTGCCTTGCTTCCCTTTGAACCTGTCTAGTGTCTCTTTGAATCTTTCTTTGAATTTGTCTGGCATCTCTTTAAATCCGTCTAGTGTCTCTTTGAATCTGTCTAGTGTCCCTTTGAATCTGTCTAGTGTCTCTTTGAATCTGCCTTGCATCCCTTTGAATCAGTCTAGTGTCTCCTTGAATCTGTCTTGCATCCCTTTGAACCTGTCTAGTGTCTCTTTGAATCTGTATAGTGTCTCTTTGAATCTGCCTTGCATCCCTTTGAATCTGTCTAGTGTCTCTTTGAATCTGTCTAGAGTCTCTTTGAATCTGTCTAGTGTCTCTTATAATCTGTCTAGTGTCTCTTTGAATCTGTCTAGTGTCTCTTTGAATCTGTCTAGTGTCTCTTTGAATCTGTCTACTGTCTCTTTGAATCTGTCTTGCATCTCTTTGAATCTGTCTTGCATCTCTTTGAATCTGTCTAGTGTCTCTTTGAATCTGTCTAGTGTCTCTTTGAATCTGCCTTGCATCCCTTTTTATCTGTCTAGTGTCTCCTTGAATCTGTCTTGCATCCCTTTGAATCAGTCTAGTGTCTCTTTGAATCTGTCTAGTGTCTCTTTGAATCTGTCTAGTGTCTCTTTGAATCTGTCTTGCATCTCTTTGAATCTGTCTAGTGTCTCTTTGAATCTGCTTTGCATCCCTTTGAACCTGTCTAGTGTCTCTATGAATCTTTCTTTGAATTTGTCTGGCATCTCTTTGAATCTGTCTAGTTTCTCTTTGAATCTGTCTAGTGTCCCTTTGAATCTGTCTAGTGTCTCTTTGAATCTGCCTTGCATCCCTTTTTATCTGTCTAGTGTCTCCTTGAATCTGTCTTGCATCCCTTTGAATCTGTCTAGTGTCTCTTTGAATCTGTCTAGTGTCCCTTTGAATCTGTCTAGTGTCTCCTTGAATCTGTCTTGCATCCCATTGAACCTTTCTAGTGTCTCTTTGAATCTGTCTTGCATCTCTTTGAATCTGTCTAGTGTCTCTTTGAATCTGCCTTGCATCCCTTTGAATCTGTCTAGTGTCTCTTTGAATCTGTCTAGTGTCTCTTTGAATCTGTCTTGCATCTCTTTGAATCTATCTAATGTCTCTTTGAATCTGTCTAGTGTCTCTTTGAATCTGCCTTGCATCCCTTTTTATCTGTCTAGTGTCTCCTTGAATCTGTCTTGCATCTCTTTGAATCTGTCTAGTGTCTCTTTGAATCTGTCTAGTGTCTCTTTGAACCTGTCTACTGTCTCTTTGAATCTGTCTACTGTCTCTTTGAATCTGTCTTGCATCTCTTTGAATCTGTCTTGCATCTCTTTGAATCTGTCTAGTGTCTCTTTGAATCTGTCTAGTGTCTCTTTGAATCTGTCTTGCATCTCTTTGAATCTGTCTAGTGTCTCTTTGAATCTGTCTAGTGTCTCTTTGAATCTGTCTTGCATCTGTCTTGCATCTTTCTCTGATGCAAGACATTCCAGATTCAAAGAGACACTGAATCTGTCTAGTGTCTCTTTGAATCTGTCTAGTGTCTCTTTGAATCGGTCTAGTGTCTCTTTGAATCTGTCTTGCATCTCTTTGAATCTGTCTAGTGTCTATTTGAATCTGCTTTGCATCCCTTTGAACCTGTCTAGTGTCTCTTTGAATCTTTCTTTGAATTTGTCTGGCATCTCTTTGAATCTGTCTAGTGTCTCCTTGAATCTGTCTTGCATCCCATTGAACTTTTCTAGTGTCTCTTTGAATCTGAATAGTGTCTCTTTGAATCTGCCTTGCATCCCTTTGAATCTGTCTAGTGTCTCTTTGAATCTGTCTAGTGTCTCTTTGAATCTGTCTAGTGTCTCTTTGAATCTGCCTTGCATCCCTTTTTATCTGTCTAGTGTCTCCTTGAATCTGTCTTGCATCCCATTGAACCTTTCTAGTGTCTCTTTGAATCTGTCTTGCATCTCTTTGAATCTGTCTAGTGTCTCTTTTAATCTGCCTTGCATCCCTTTGAATCTGTCTAGTGTCTCTTTGAATCTGTCTAGTGTCTCTTTGAATCAGTCTTGCATCTCTTTGAATCTGTCTAGTGTCTCTTTGAATCTGTCTAGTGTCTCTTTGAATCTGCCTTGCATCCCTTTTTATCTGTCTAGTTGAATCTGTCTTGCATCCCTTTGAACCTGTCTAGTGTCTCTTTGAATCTGCCTTGCATCCCTTTGAATCTGTCTAGTGTCTCTTTGAATCTGTCTAGTGTCTCTTTGAATCTGTCTAGTGTCTCTTTGAACCTGTCTACTGTCTCTTTGAATCTGTCTACTGTCTCTTTGAATCTGTCTTGCATCTCTTTGAATCTGTCTTGCATCTCTTTGAATCTGTCTAGTGTCTCTTTGAATCTGTCTAGTGTCTCTTTGAATCTGTCTTGCATCTCTTTGAATCTGTCTAATGTCTCTTTGAATCTGTCTAGTGTCTCTTTGAATCTGTCTTGCATCTGTCTTGCATCTTTCTCTGATGCAAGACATTCCAGATTCAAAGAGACACTGAATCTGTCTAGTGTCTCTTTGAATCTGTCTAGTGTCTCTTTGAATCTGTCTAGTGTCTCTTTGAATCTGTCTTGCATCTCTTTGAATCTGTCTAGTGTCTCTTTGAATCTGCTTTGCATCCCTTTGAACCTGTCTAGTGTCTCTTTGAATCTTTCTTTGAATTTGTCTGGCATCTCTTTGAATCCGTCTAGTGTCTCTTTGAATCTGTCTAGTGTCCCTTTGAATCTGTCTAGTGTCTCTTTGAATCTGCCTTGCATCCCTTTTTATCTGTCTAGTGTCTCCTTGAATCTGTCTTGCATCCCTTTGAATCTGTCTAGTGTCTCTTTGAATCTGCCTTGCATCCCTTTTTATCTGTCTAGTGTCTCCTTGAATCCTTCTTGCATCCCTTTGAATCTGTCTAGTGTCTCTTTGAATCTGTCTAGTGTCCCTTAAATCTGTCTAGTGTCTCTTTGAATCTGCCTTGCATCCCTTTTTATCTGTCTAGTGTCTCCTTGAATCTGTCTTGCATCCCTTTGAATCTGTCTAGTGTCTCTTTGAATCTGTCTAGTGTCTCTTTGAACCTGTCTACTGTCTCGTTGAATCTGTCTACTGTCTCTTTGAATCTGTCTTGCATCTCTTTGAATCTGTCTTGCATCTCTTTGAATCTGTCTAGTGTCTCTTTGAATCTGTCTAGTGTCTCTTTGAATCTGCCTTGCATCCCTTTTTATCTGTCTAGTGTCTCCTTGAATCTGTCTTGCATCTCTTTGAATCTGTCTAGTGTCTCTTTGAATCTGTCTAGTGTCTCTTTGAACCTGTCTACTGTCTCTTTGAATCTGTCTACTGTCTCTTTGAATCTGTCTTGCATCTCTTTGAATCTGTCTTGCATCTCTTTGAATCTGTCTAGTGTCTCTTTGAATCTGTCTAGTGTCTCTTTGAATCTGTCTTGCATCTCTTTGAATCTGTCTAGTGTCTCTTTGAATCTGTCTAGTGTCTCTTTGAATCTGTCTTGCATCTGTCTTGCATCTTTCTCTGATGCAAGACATTCCAGATTCAAAGAGACACTGAATCTGTCTAGTGTCTCTTTGAATCTGTCTAGTGTCTCTTTGAATCGGTCTAGTGTCTCTTTGAATCTGTCTTGCATCTCTTTGAATCTGTCTCTTGTCTATTTGAATCTGATTTGCATCCCTTTGAACCTGTCTAGTGTCTCTTTGAATCTTTCTTTGAATTTGTCTGGCATCTCTTTGAATCTGTCTAGTGTCTCTTTGAATCTGTCTAGTGTCCCTTTGAATCTGTCTAGTGTCTCTTTGAATCTGCCTTGCATCCCTTTTTATCTGTCTAGTGTCTCCTTGAATCTGTCTTGCATCCCTTTGAATCTGTCTAGTGTCTCTTTGAATCTGTCTAGTGTCCCTTTGAATCTGTCTAGTGTCTCTTTGAATCTGCCTTGCATCCCTTTTTATCTGTCTAGTGTCTCCTTGAATCTGTCTTGCATCCCTTTGAACCTGTCTAGTGTCTCTTTGAATCTTTCTTTGAATTTGTCTGGCATCTCTTTGAATGTGTCTAGTGTCTCTTTGAATCTGTCTAGTGTCCCTTTGAATCTGTCCATTGTCTCTTTGAATCTGCCTTGCATCCCTTTTTATCTGTCTAGTGTCTCCTTGAATCTGTCTTGCATCCCTTTGAATCTGTCTAGTGTCTCTTTGAATCTGCTTTGCATCCCTTTGAACCTGTCTAGTGTCTCTTTGAATCTTTCTTTGAATTTGTCTGGCATCTCTTTGAATCCGTCTAGTGTCTCTTTGAATCTGTCTAGTGTCCCTTTGAATCTGTCTAGTGTCTCTTTGAATCTGCCTTGCATCCCTTTTTATCTGTCTAGTGTCTCCTTGAATCTGTCTTGCATCCCTTTGAATCTGTCTAGTGTCTCTTTGAATCTGTCTAGTGTCCCTTTGAATCTGTCTAGTGTCTCTTTGAATCTGCCTTGCATCCCTTTTTATCTGTCTAGTGTCTCCTTGAATCTGTCTTGCATCCCATTGAACCTTTCTAGTGTCTCTTTGAATCTGTCTTGCATCTCTTTGAATCTGTCTAGTGTCTCCTTGAATCTGTCTTGCATCCCATTGAACCTTTCTAGTGTCTCTTTGAATCTGTCTTGCATCTCTTTGAATCTGTCTAGTGTCTCTTTGAATCTGCCTTGCATGCCTTTGAATCTGTCCAGTGTCTCTTTGAATCTGTCTAGTGTCTCTTTGAATCTGTCTAGTGTCTCTTTGAATCTGTCTACTGTCTCTTTGAATCTGTCTTGCATCTCTTTGAATCTTTCTTGCATCTCTTTGAATCTGTCTAGTGTCTCTTTGAATCTGTCTAGTGTCTCTTTGAATCTGCCTTGCATCCCTTTTTATCTGTCTAGTGTCTCCTTGAATCTGTCTTGCATCCCTTTGAATCAGTCTAGTGTCTCTTTGAATCGGTCTACTGTCTCTTTGAATCTGTCTAGTGTCTCTTTGAATCTGTCTTGCATCTCTTTGAATCTGTCTAGTGTCTCTTTGAATCTGCTTTGCATCCCTTTGAACCTGTCTAGTGTCTCTTTGAATCTTTCTTTGAATTTGTCTGGCATCTCTTTGAATCTGTCTAGTGTCTCTTTGAATCTGTCTAGTGTCCCTTTGAATCTGTCTAGTGTCTCTTTGAATCTGCCTTGCATCCCTTTTTATCTGTCTAGTGTCTCCTTGAATCAGTCTTGCATCCCTTTGAATCTGTCTAGTGTCTTTTTGAATCTGTCTAGTGTCCCTTTGAATCTGTCTAGTGTCTCTTTGAATCTGCCTTGCATCCCTTTTTATCTGTCTAGTGTCTCCTTGAATCTGTCTTGCATCCTTTTGAATCTGTCTAGTGTCTCTTTGAATCTGCTTTGCATCCCTTTGAACCTGTCTAGTGTCTCTTTGAATCTTTCTTTGAATTTGTCTGGCATCTCTTTCAATCCGTCTAGTGTCTCTTTGAATCTGTCTAGTGTCCCTTTGAATCTGTCTAGTGTCTCTTTGAATCTGCCTTGCTTCCCTTTGAACCTGTCTAGTGTCTCTTTGAATCTTTCTTTGAATTTGTCTGGCATCTCTTTAAATCCGTCTAGTGTCTCTTTGAATCTGTCTAGTGTCCCTTTGAATCTGTCTAGTGTCTCTTTGAATCTGCCTTGCATCCCTTTTTATCTGTCTAGTGTCTCCTTGAATCTGTCTTGCATCCCTTTGAATCTGTCTAGTGTCTCTTTGAATCTGCTTTGCAGCCCTTTGAACCTGTCTAGTGTCTCTTTGAATCTTTCTTTGAATTTTTCTGGCATCTCTTTCAATCTGTCTAGTGTCTCTTTGAATCTGTCTAGTGTCCCTTTGAATGTGTCTAGTGTCTCTTTGAATCTGCCTTGCATCCCTTTTTATCTGTCTAGTGTCTCCTTGAATCTGTCTTGCATCCCTTTGAATCAGTCTAGTGTCTCTTTGAATCTGTCTAGTGTCTCTTTGAATCTGTCTTGCATCTCTTTGAATCTGTCTAGTGTCTCTTTGAATCTGTCTAGTGTCTCTTTGAATCTGCCTTGCATCCCTTTGAATCCGTCTAGTGTCTCTTTGAATCTGTCTAGTGTCTCTTTGAATCTATCTAGTGTCTCTTTGAATCTGTCTACTGTCTCTTTGAATCTGTCTTGCATCTCTTTGAATCTGTCTAGTGTCTCTTTGAATCTGTCTAGTGTCTCTTTGAATCTGTCTAGTGTCTCTTTGAATCTGTCCACTGTCTCTTTGAATCTGTCTTGCATCTCTTTGAATCTGTCTTGCATCTCTTTGAATCTGTCTAGTGTCTCTTTGAATCTGTCTAGTGTCTCTTTGAATCTGTCTACTGTCTCTTTGAATCTGTCTTGCATCTCTTTGAATCTGTCTTGCATCTCTTTGAATCTGTCTAGTGTCTCTTTGAATCTGTCTAGTGTCTCTTTGAATCTGTCTTGCATCTCTTTGAATCTGTCTAGTGTCTCTTTGAATCTGCTTTGCATCCCTTTGAACCTGTCTAGTGTCTCTTTGAATCTTTCTTTGAATTTGTCTGGCATCTCTTTGAATCCGTCTAGTGTCTCTTTGAATCTGTCTAGTGTCCCTTTGAATCTGTCTAGTGTCTCTTTGAATCTGCCTTGCATCCCTTTTTATCTGTCTAGTGTCTCCTTGAATCTGTCTTGCATCCCTTTGAATCTGTCTAGTGTCTCTTTGAATCTGTCTAGTGTCCCTTTGAATCTGTCTAGTGTCTCTTTGAATCTGCCTTGCATCCCTTTTTATCTGTCTAGTGTCTCCTTGAATCTGTCTTGCATCCCATTGAACCTTTCTAGTGTCTCTTTGAATCTGTCTTGCATCTCTTTGAATCTGTCTAGTGTCTCCTTGAATCTGTCTTGCATCCCATTGAACCTTTCTAGTGTCTCTTTGAATCTGTCTTGCATCTCTTTGAATCTGTCTAGTGTCTCTTTGAATCTGCCTTGCATGCCTTTGAATCTGTCCAGTGTCTCTTTGAATCTGTCTAGTGTCTCTTTGAATCTGTCTAGTGTCTCTTTGAATCTGTCTACTGTCTCTTTGAATCTGTCTTGCATCTCTTTGAATCTTTCTTGCATCTCTTTGAATCTGTCTAGTGTCTCTTTGAATCTGTCTAGTGTCTCTTTGAATCTGCCTTGCATCCCTTTTTATCTGTCTAGTGTCTCCTTGAATCTGTCTTGCATCCCTTTGAATCAGTCTAGTGTCTCTTTGAATCGGTCTACTGTCTCTTTGAATCTGTCTAGTGTCTCTTTGAATCTGTCTTGCATCTCTTTGAATCTGTCTAGTGTCTCTTTGAATCTGCTTTGCATCCCTTTGAACCTGTCTAGTGTCTCTTTGAATCTTTCTTTGAATTTGTCTGGCATCTCTTTGAATCTGTCTAGTGTCTCTTTGAATCTGTCTAGTGTCCCTTTGAATCTGTCTAGTGTCTCTTTGAATCTGCCTTGCATCCCTTTTTATCTGTCTAGTGTCTCCTTGAATCAGTCTTGCATCCCTTTGAATCTGTCTAGTGTCTTTTTGAATCTGTCTAGTGTCCCTTTGAATCTGTCTAGTGTCTCTTTGAATCTGCCTTGCATCCCTTTTTATCTGTCTAGTGTCTCCTTGAATCTGTCTTGCATCCTTTTGAATCTGTCTAGTGTCTCTTTGAATCTGCTTTGCATCCCTTTGAACCTGTCTAGTGTCTCTTTGAATCTTTCTTTGAATTTGTCTGGCATCTCTTTCAATCCGTCTAGTGTCTCTTTGAATCTGTCTAGTGTCCCTTTGAATCTGTCTAGTGTCTCTTTGAATCTGCCTTGCTTCCCTTTGAACCTGTCTAGTGTCTCTTTGAATCTTTCTTTGAATTTGTCTGGCATCTCTTTAAATCCGTCTAGTGTCTCTTTGAATCTGTCTAGTGTCCCTTTGAATCTGTCTAGTGTCTCTTTGAATCTGCCTTGCATCCCTTTTTATCTGTCTAGTGTCTCCTTGAATCTGTCTTGCATCCCTTTGAATCTGTCTAGTGTCTCTTTGAATCTGCTTTGCAGCCCTTTGAACCTGTCTAGTGTCTCTTTGAATCTTTCTTTGAATTTTTCTGGCATCTCTTTCAATCTGTCTAGTGTCTCTTTGAATCTGTCTAGTGTCCCTTTGAATGTGTCTAGTGTCTCTTTGAATCTGCCTTGCATCCCTTTTTATCTGTCTAGTGTCTCCTTGAATCTGTCTTGCATCCCTTTGAATCAGTCTAGTGTCTCTTTGAATCTGTCTAGTGTCTCTTTGAATCTGTCTTGCATCTCTTTGAATCTGTCTAGTGTCTCTTTGAATCTGTCTAGTGTCTCTTTGAATCTGCCTTGCATCCCTTTGAATCTGTCTAGTGTCTCTTTGAATCTGTCTAGTGTCTCTTTGAATCTATCTAGTGTCTCTTTGAATCTGTCTACTGTCTCTTTGAATCTGTCTTGCATCTCTTTGAATCTGTCTAGTGTCTCTTTGAATCTGTCTAGTGTCTCTTTGAATCTGTCTAGTGTCTCTTTGAATCTGTCCACTGTCTCTTTGAATCTGTCTTGCATCTCTTTGAATCTGTCTTGCATCTCTTTGAATCTGTCTAGTGTCTCTTTGAATCTGTCTAGTGTCTCTTTGAATCTGTCTACTGTCTCTTTGAATCTGTCTTGCATCTCTTTGAATCTGTCTTGCATCTCTTTGAATCTGTCTAGTGTCTCTTTGAATCTGTCTAGTGTCTCTTTGAATCTGTCTTGCATCTCTTTGAATCTGTCTAGTGTCTCTTTGAATCTGCTTTGCATCCCTTTGAACCTGTCTAGTGTCTCTTTGAATCTTTCTTTGAATTTGTCTGGCATCTCTTTGAATCCGTCTAGTGTCTCTTTGAATCTGTCTAGTGTCCCTTTGAATCTGTCTAGTGTCTCTTTGAATCTGCCTTGCATCCCTTTTTATCTGTCTAGTGTCTCCTTGAATCTGTCTTGCATCCCTTTGAATCTGTCTAGTGTCTCTTTGAATCTGTCTAGTGTCCCTTTGAATCTGTCTAGTGTCTCTTTGAATCTGCCTTGCATCCTTTTTATCTGTCTAGTGTCTCCTTGAATCTGTCTTGCATCCCTTTGAATCTGTCTAGTGTCTCTTTGAATCTGCCTTGCATCCCTTTTTATCTGTCTAGTGTCTCCTTGAATCCTTCTTGCATCCCTTTGAATCTGTCTAGTGTCTCTTTGAATCTGTCTAGTGTCCCTTAAATCTGTCTAGTGTCTCTTTGAATCTGCCTTGCATCCCTTTTTATCTGTCTAGTGTCTCCTTGAATCTGTCTTGCATCCCTTTGAATCTGTCTAGTGTCTCTTTGAATCTGTCTAGTGTCTCTTTGAACCTGTCTACTGTCTCGTTGAATCTGTCTACTGTCTCTTTGAATCTGTCTTGCATCTCTTTGAATCTGTCTTGCATCTCTTTGAATCTGTCTAGTGTCTCTTTGAATCTGTCTAGTGTCTCTTTGAATCTGCCTTGCATCCCTTTTTATCTGTCTAGTGTCTCCTTGAATCTGTCTTGCATCTCTTTGAATCTGTCTAGTGTCTCTTTGAATCTGTCTAGTGTCTCTTTGAACCTGTCTACTGTCTCTTTGAATCTGTCTACTGTCTCTTTGAATCTGTCTTGCATCTCTTTGAATCTGTCTTGCATCTCTTTGAATCTGTCTAGTGTCTCTTTGAATCTGTCTAGTGTCTCTTTGAATCTGTCTTGCATCTCTTTGAATCTGTCTAGTGTCTCTTTGAGTCTGTCTAGTGTCTCTTTGAATCTGTCTTGCATCTGTCTTGCATCTTTCTCTGATGCAAGACATTCCAGATTCAAAGAGACACTGAATCTGTCTAGTGTCTCTTTGAATCTGTCTAGTGTCTCTTTGAATCGGTCTAGTGTCTCTTTGAATCTGTCTTGCATCTCTTTGAATCTGTCTCTTGTCTATTTGAATCTGATTTGCATCCCTTTGAACCTGTCTAGTGTCTCTTTGAATCTTTCTTTGAATTTGTCTGGCATCTCTTTGAATCTGTCTAGTGTCTCTTTGAATCTGTCTAGTGTCCCTTTGAATCTGTCTAGTGTCTCTTTGAATCTGCCTTGCATCCCTTTTTATCTGTCTAGTGTCTCCTTGAATCTGTCTTGCATCCCTTTGAATCTGTCTAGTGTCTCTTTGAATCTGTCTAGTGTCCCTTTGAATCTGTCTAGTGTCTCTTTGAATCTGCCTTGCATCCCTTTTTATCTGTCTAGTGTCTCCTTGAATCTGTCTTGCATCCCTTTGAACCTGTCTAGTGTCTCTTTGAATCTTTCTTTGAATTTGTCTGGCATCTCTTTGAATGTGTCTAGTGTCTCTTTGAATCTGTCTAGTGTCCCTTTGAATCTGTCCATTGTCTCTTTGAATCTGCCTTGCATCCCTTTTTATCTGTCTAGTGTCTCCTTGAATCTGTCTTGCATCCCTTTGAATCTGTCTAGTGTCTCTTTGAATCTGCTTTGCATCCCTTTGAACCTGTCTAGTGTCTCTTTGAATCTTTCTTTGAATTTGTCTGGCATCTCTTTGAATCCGTCTAGTGTCTCTTTGAATCTGTCTAGTGTCCCTTTGAATCTGTCTAGTGTCTCTTTGAATCTGCCTTGCATCCCTTTTTATCTGTCTAGTGTCTCCTTGAATCTGTCTTGCATCCCTTTGAATCTGTCTAGTGTCTCTTTGAATCTGTCTAGTGTCCCTTTGAATCTGTCTAGTGTCTCTTTGAATCTGCCTTGCATCCCTTTTTATCTGTCTAGTGTCTCCTTGAATCTGTCTTGCATCCCATTGAACCTTTCTAGTGTCTCTTTGAATCTGTCTTGCATCTCTTTGAATCTGTCTAGTGTCTCCTTGAATCTGTCTTGCATCCCATTGAACCTTTCTAGTGTCTCTTTGAATCTGTCTTGCATCTCTTTGAATCTGTCTAGTGTCTCTTTGAATCTGCCTTGCATCCCTTTGAATCTGTCCAGTGTCTCTTTGAATCTGTCTAGTGTCTCTTTGAATCTGTCTAGTGTCTCTTTGAATCTGTCTACTGTCTCTTTGAATCTGTCTTGCATCTCTTTGAATCTTTCTTGCATCTCTTTGAATCTGTCTAGTGTCTCTTTGAATCTGTCTAGTGTCTCTTTGAATCTGCCTTGCATCCCTTTTTATCTGTCTAGTGTCTCCTTGAATCTGTCTTGCATCCCTTTGAATCAGTCTAGTGTCTCTTTGAATCGGTCTACTGTCTCTTTGAATCTGTCTAGTGTCTCTTTGAATCTGTCTAGTGTCCCTTTGAATCTGTCTAGTGTCTCTTTGAATCTGCCTTGCTTCCCTTTGAACCTGTCTAGTGTCTCTTTGAATCTTTCTTTGAATTTGTCTGGCATCTCTTTCAATCCGTCTAGTGTCTCTTTGAATCTGTCTAGTGTCCCTTTGAATCTGTCTAGTGTCTCTTTGAATCTGCCTTGCTTCCCTTTGAACCTGTCTAGTGTCTCTTTGAATCTTTCTTTGAATTTGTCTGGCATCTCTTTAAATCCGTCTAGTGTCTCTTTGAATCTGTCTAGTGTCCCTTTGAATCTGTCTAGTGTCTCTTTGAATCTGCCTTGCATCCCTTTTTATCTGTCTAGTGTCTCCTTGAATCTGTCTTGCATCCCTTTGAATCTGTCTAGTGTCTCTTTGAATCTGCTTTGCAGCCCTTTGAACCTGTCTAGTGTCTCTTTGAATCTTTCTTTGAATTTTTCTGGCATCTCTTTCAATCTGTCTAGTGTCTCTTTGAATCTGTCTAGTGTCCCTTTGAATGTGTCTAGTGTCTCTTTGAATCTGCCTTGCATCCCTTTTTATCTGTCTAGTGTCTCCTTGAATCTGTCTTGCATCCCTTTGAATCAGTCTAGTGTCTCTTTGAATCTGTCTAGTGTCTCTTTGAATCTGTCTTGCATCTCTTTGAATCTGTCTAGTGTCTCTTTGAATCTGTCTAGTGTCTCTTTGAATCTGCCTTGCATCCCTTTGAATCTGTCTAGTGTCTCTTTGAATCTGTCTAGTGTCTCTTTGAATCTATCTAGTGTCTCTTTGAATCTGTCTACTGTCTCTTTGAATCTGTCTTGCATCTCTTTGAATCTGTCTAGTGTCTCTTTGAATCTGTCTAGTGTCTCTTTGAATCTGTCTAGTGTCTCTTTGAATCTGTCCACTGTCTCTTTGAATCTGTCTTGCATCTCTTTGAATCTGTCTTGCATCTCTTTGAATCTGTCTAGTGTCTCTTTGAATCTGTCTAGTGTCTCTTTGAATCTGTCTACTGTCTCTTTGAATCTGTCTTGCATCTCTTTGAATCTGTCTTGCATCTCTTTGAATCTGTCTAATGTCTCTTTGAATCTGTCTAGTGTCTCTTTGAATCTGTCTTGCATCTCTTTGAATCTGTCTAGTGTCTCTTTGAATCTGCTTTGCATCCCTTTGAACCTGTCTAGTGTCTCTTTGAATCTTTCTTTGAATTTGTCTGGCATCTCTTTGAATCCGTCTAGTGTCTCTTTGAATCTGTCTAGTGTCCCTTTGAATCTGTCTAGTGTCTCTTTGAATCTGCCTTGCATCCCTTTTTATCTGTCTAGTGTCTCCTTGAATCTGTCTTGCATCCCTTTGAATCTGTCTAGTGTCTCTTTGAATCTGTCTAGTGTCCCTTTGAATCTGTCTAGTGTCTCTTTGAATCTGCCTTGCATCCTTTTTATCTGTCTAGTGTCTCCTTGAATCTGTCTTGCATCCCTTTGAATCTGTCTAGTGTCTCTTTGAATCTGCCTTGCATCCCTTTTTATCTGTCTAGTGTCTCCTTGAATCCTTCTTGCATCCCTTTGAATCTGTCTAGTGTCTCTTTGAATCTGTCTAGTGTCCCTTAAATCTGTCTAGTGTCTCTTTGAATCTGCCTTGCATCCCTTTTTATCTGTCTAGTGTCTCCTTGAATCTGTCTTGCATCCCTTTGAATCTGTCTAGTGTCTCTTTGAATCTGTCTAGTGTCTCTTTGAACCTGTCTACTGTCTCGTTGAATCTGTCTACTGTCTCTTTGAATCTGTCTTGCATCTCTTTGAATCTGTCTTGCATCTCTTTGAATCTGTCTAGTGTCTCTTTGAATCTGTCTAGTGTCTCTTTGAATCTGCCTTGCATCCCTTTTTATCTGTCTAGTGTCTCCTTGAATCTGTCTTGCATCTCTTTGAATCTGTCTAGTGTCTCTTTGAATCTGTCTAGTGTCTCTTTGAACCTGTCTACTGTCTCTTTGAATCTGTCTACTGTCTCTTTGAATCTGTCTTGCATCTCTTTGAATCTGTCTTGCATCTCTTTGAATCTGTCTAGTGTCTCTTTGAATCTGTCTAGTGTCTCTTTGAATCTGTCTTGCATCTCTTTGAATCTGTCTAGTGTCTCTTTGAGTCTGTCTAGTGTCTCTTTGAATCTGTCTTGCATCTGTCTTGCATCTTTCTCTGATGCAAGACATTCCAGATTCAAAGAGACACTGAATCTGTCTAGTGTCTCTTTGAATCTGTCTAGTGTCTCTTTGAATCGGTCTAGTGTCTCTTTGAATCTGTCTTGCATCTCTTTGAATCTGTCTCTTGTCTATTTGAATCTGATTTGCATCCCTTTGAACCTGTCTAGTGTCTCTTTGAATCTTTCTTTGAATTTGTCTGGCATCTCTTTGAATCTGTCTAGTGTCTCTTTGAATCTGTCTAGTGTCCCTTTGAATCTGTCTAGTGTCTCTTTGAATCTGCCTTGCATCCCTTTTTATCTGTCTAGTGTCTCCTTGAATCTGTCTTGCATCCCTTTGAATCTGTCTAGTGTCTCTTTGAATCTGTCTAGTGTCCCTTTGAATCTGTCTAGTGTCTCTTTGAATCTGCCTTGCATCCCTTTTTATCTGTCTAGTGTCTCCTTGAATCTGTCTTGCATCCCTTTGAACCTGTCTAGTGTCTCTTTGAATCTTTCTTTGAATTTGTCTGGCATCTCTTTGAATGTGTCTAGTGTCTCTTTGAATCTGTCTAGTGTCCCTTTGAATCTGTCCATTGTCTCTTTGAATCTGCCTTGCATCCCTTTTTATCTGTCTAGTGTCTCCTTGAATCTGTCTTGCATCCCTTTGAATCTGTCTAGTGTCTCTTTGAATCTGCTTTGCATCCCTTTGAACCTGTCTAGTGTCTCTTTGAATCTTTCTTTGAATTTGTCTGGCATCTCTTTGAATCCGTCTAGTGTCTCTTTGAATCTGTCTAGTGTCCCTTTGAATCTGTCTAGTGTCTCTTTGAATCTGCCTTGCATCCCTTTTTATCTGTCTAGTGTCTCCTTGAATCTGTCTTGCATCCCTTTGAATCTGTCTAGTGTCTCTTTGAATCTGTCTAGTGTCCCTTTGAATCTGTCTAGTGTCTCTTTGAATCTGCCTTGCATCCCTTTTTATCTGTCTAGTGTCTCCTTGAATCTGTCTTGCATCCCATTGAACCTTTCTAGTGTCTCTTTGAATCTGTCTTGCATCTCTTTGAATCTGTCTAGTGTCTCCTTGAATCTGTCTTGCATCCCATTGAACCTTTCTAGTGTCTCTTTGAATCTGTCTTGCATCTCTTTGAATCTGTCTAGTGTCTCTTTGAATCTGCCTTGCATCCCTTTGAATCTGTCCAGTGTCTCTTTGAATCTGTCTAGTGTCTCTTTGAATCTGTCTAGTGTCTCTTTGAATCTGTCTACTGTCTCTTTGAATCTGTCTTGCATCTCTTTGAATCTTTCTTGCATCTCTTTGAATCTGTCTAGTGTCTCTTTGAATCTGTCTAGTGTCTCTTTGAATCTGCCTTGCATCCCTTTTTATCTGTCTAGTGTCTCCTTGAATCTGTCTTGCATCCCTTTGAATCAGTCTAGTGTCTCTTTGAATCGGTCTACTGTCTCTTTGAATCTGTCTAGTGTCTCTTTGAATCTGTCTTGCATCTCTTTGAATCTGTCTAGTGTCTCTTTGAATCTGCTTTGCATCCCTTTGAACCTGTCTAGTGTCTCTTTGAATCTTTCTTTGAATTTGTCTGGCATCTCTTTGAATCTGTCTAGTGTCTCTTTGAATCTGTCTAGTGTCCCTTTGAATCTGTCTAGTGTCTCTTTGAATCTGCCTTGCATCCCTTTTTATCTGTCTAGTGTCTCCTTGAATCAGTCTTGCATCCCTTTGAATCTGTCTAGTGTCTTTTTGAATCTGTCTAGTGTCCCTTTGAATCTGTCTAGTGTCTCTTTGAATCTGCCTTGCATCCCTTTTTATCTGTCTAGTGTCTCCTTGAATCTGTCTTGCATCCTTTTGAATCTGTCTAGTGTCTCTTTGAATCTGCTTTGCATCCCTTTGAACCTGTCTAGTGTCTCTTTGAATCTTTCTTTGAATTTGTCTGGCATCTCTTTCAATCCGTCTAGTGTCTCTTTGAATCTGTCTAGTGTCCCTTTGAATCTGTCTAGTGTCTCTTTGAATCTGCCTTGCTTCCCTTTGAACCTGTCTAGTGTCTCTTTGAATCTTTCTTTGAATTTGTCTGGCATCTCTTTAAATCCGTCTAGTGTCTCTTTGAATCTGTCTAGTGTCCCTTTGAATCTGTCTAGTGTCTCTTTGAATCTGCCTTGCATCCCTTTTTATCTGTCTAGTGTCTCCTTGAATCTGTCTTGCATCCCTTTGAATCTGTCTAGTGTCTCTTTGAATCTGCTTTGCAGCCCTTTGAACCTGTCTAGTGTCTCTTTGAATCTTTCTTTGAATTTTTCTGGCATCTCTTTCAATCTGTCTAGTGTCTCTTTGAATCTGTCTAGTGTCCCTTTGAATGTGTCTAGTGTCTCTTTGAATCTGCCTTGCATCCCTTTTTATCTGTCTAGTGTCTCCTTGAATCTGTCTTGCATCCCTTTGAATCAGTCTAGTGTCTCTTTGAATCTGTCTAGTGTCTCTTTGAATCTGTCTTGCATCTCTTTGAATCTGTCTAGTGTCTCTTTGAATCTGTCTAGTGTCTCTTTGAATCTGCCTTGCATCCCTTTGAATCTGTCTAGTGTCTCTTTGAATCTGTCTAGTGTCTCTTTGAATCTATCTAGTGTCTCTTTGAATCTGTCTACTGTCTCTTTGAATCTGTCTTGCATCTCTTTGAATCTGTCTAGTGTCTCTTTGAATCTGTCTAGTGTCTCTTTGAATCTGTCTAGTGTCTCTTTGAATCTGTCCACTGTCTCTTTGAATCTGTCTTGCATCTCTTTGAATCTGTCTTGCATCTCTTTGAATCTGTCTAGTGTCTCTTTGAATCTGTCTAGTGTCTCTTTGAATCTGTCTACTGTCTCTTTGAATCTGTCTTGCATCTCTTTGAATCTGTCTTGCATCTCTTTGAATCTGTCTAGTGTCTCTTTGAATCTGTCTAGTGTCTCTTTGAATCTGTCTTGCATCTCTTTGAATCTGTCTAGTGTCTCTTTGAATCTGTCTAGTGTCTCTTTGAATCTGCCTTGCATCCCTTTTTATCTGTCTAGTGTCTCCTTGAATCTGTCTTGCATCCCATTGAACCTGTCTAGTGTCTCTTTGAATCTGTATAGTGTCTCTTTGAATCTGCCTTGCATCCCTTTGAATCTGTCTAGTGTCTCTTTGAATCTGTCTTGCATCTCTTTGAATCTGTCTAGTGTCTCTTTGAATCTGCCTTGCATCCCTTTGAATCTGTCTAGTGTCTCTTTGAATCCGTCTAGTGTCTCTTTGAATCTGTCTAGTGTCTCTTTGAATCTGTCTACTGTCTCTTTTAATCTGTCTTGCATCTCTTTGAATCTGTCTTGCATCTCTTTGAATCTGTCTAGTGTCTCTTTGAATCTGTCTAGTGTCTCTTTGAAACTGTCTTGCATCTCTTTGAAACTGTCTAGTGTCTCTTTGAATCTGTCTAGTGTCTCTTTGAATCTGCCTTGCATCCCTTTGAATCTGTCTAGTGTCTCTTTGAATCTGTCTAGTTTCTCTTTGAATCTGTCTAGTGTCTCTTTGAATCTGTCTACTGTCTCTTTGAATCTGTCTTGCATCTCTTTGAATCTGTCTTGCATCTCTTTGAATCTGTCTAGTGTCTCTTTGAATCTGTCTAGTGTCTCTTTGAATCTGTCTTGCATCTCTTTGAATCTGTCTAGTGTCTCTTTGAATCTTCTTTGCATCCCTTTGAACCTGTCTAGTGTCTCTTTGAATCTTTCTTTGAATTTGTCTGGCATCTCTTTCAATCTGTCTAGTGTCTCTTTGAATCCGTCCAGTGTCTCTTTGAATCTGTCTTGTGTCTCTTTGAATCTGTCTACTGTCTCTTTGAATCTGTCTTGCATCTCTTTGAATCTGTCTTGCATCTCTTTGAATCTGTCTAGTGTCTCTTTGAATCTGTCTAGTGTCTCTTTGAATCTGTCTTGGATCTCTTTTAATCTGTCTAGTGTCTCTTTGAATCTGTCTACTGTCTCTTTGAATCTGTCTTGCATCTCTTTGAATCTGTCTTGCATCCCTTTGAATCTGTCTAGTGTCTCTTTGAATCTGCCTTGCATCCCTTTTTATCTGTCTAGTGTCTCCTTGAATCTGTCTTGCATCCCTTTGAATCTGTCTAGTGTCTCTTTGAATCTGTCTAGTGTCCCTTTGAATCTGTCTAGTGTCTCTTTGAATCTGCCTTGCATCCCTTTTTATCCGTCTAGTGTCTCCTTGAATCCGTCTTGCATCCCTTTGAACCTGTCTAGTGTCTCTTTGAATCTTTCTTTGAATTTGTCTGGCATCTCTTTGAATCTGTCTAGTGTCTCTTTGAATCTGTCTAGTGTCCCTTTGAATCTGTCTAGTGTCTCTTTGAATCCGCCTTGCATCCCTTTTTATCTGTCTAGTGTCTCTTTGAATCCGTCTACTGTCTCTTTGAATCTGTCTAGTGTCTCTTTGAATCTGTCTACTGTCTCTTTGAATCTGTCTTGCATCTCTTTGAATCTGTCTTGCATCTCTTTGAATCTGTCTAGTGTCTCTTTGAATCTGTCTAGTGTCTCCTTGAATCTGTCTTGCATCTCTTTGAATCTGTCTAGTGTCTCTTTGAATCTGTCTAGTGTCTCTTTGAATCTGCCTTGCATCCCTGTGAATCTGTCTAGTGTCTCTTTGAATCTGTCTAGTGTCTCTTTGAATCTGTCTAGTGTCTCTTTGAATCTGTCTTGCATCTCTTTTAATCTGTCTAGTGTCTCTTTGAATCTGTCTACTGTCTCTTTTAATCTGTCTTGCATCTCTTTGAATCTGTCTTGCATCCCATTGAATCTGTCTAGTGTCTCTTTGAATCTGCCTTGCATCCCTTTTTATCTGTCTAGTGTCTCCTTGAATCTGTCTTGCATCCCTTTGAATCTGTCTAGTGTCTCTTTGAATCTGTCTAGTGTCCCTTTGAATCTGTCTAGTGTCTCTTTGAATCTGCCTTGCATCCCTTTTTATCTGTCTAGTGTCTCCTTGAATCTGTCTTGCATCCCTTTGAATCTGTCTAGTGTCTCTTTGAATCTGTCTAGTGTCCCTTTGAATCTGTCTAGTGTCTCTTTGAATCTGCCTTGCATCCCTTTTTATCCGTCTAGTGTCTCCTTGAATCTGTCTTGCATCCCTTTGAACCTGTCTAGTGTCTCTTTGAATCTTTCTTTGAATTTGTCTGGCATCTCTTTGAATCTGTCTAGTGTCTCTTTGAATCTGTCTAGTGTCCCTTTCAATCTGTCTAGTGTCTCTTTGAATCCGCCTTGCATCCCTTTTTATCTGTCTAGTGTCTCCTTGAATCTGTCTTGCATCCCTTTGAATCTGTCTAGTGTCTCTTTGAATCTGCTTTGCATCCCTTTGAACCTGTCTAGTGTCTCTTTGAATCTTTCTTTGAATTTGTCTGGCATCTCTTTCAATCTGTCTAGTGTCTCTTTGAATCTGTCTAGTGTCCCTTTGAATCTGTCTAGTGTCTCTTTGAATCTGCCTTGCATCCCTTTTTATCTGTCTAGTGTCTCCTTGAATCTGTCTTGCATCCCTTTGAATCAGTCTAGTGTCTCTTTGAATCTGTCTAGTGTCCCTTTGAATCTGTCTAGTGTCCCTTTGAATCTGTCTAGTGTCTCTTTGAATCCGCCTTGCATCCCTTTTTATCTGTCTAGTGTCTCCTTGAATCTGTCTTGCATCCCTTTGAACCTGTCTAGTGTCTCTTTGAATCTGTATAGTTTCTATTTGAATCTGCCTTGCATCCCTTTGAATCTGTCTAGTGTCTCTTTGAATCTGTCTAGTGTCTCTTTGAATCTGTCTAGTGTCTCTTTGAATCTGTCTAGTGTCTCTTTGAATCTGTCTAGTGTCTCTTTGAATCTGTCTAGTGTCTCTTTGAATCTGTCTACTGTCTCTTTGAATCTGTCTTGCATCTCTTTGAATCTGTCTAGTGTCTCTATGAATCTGTCTAGTGTCCCTTTGAATCTGTCTAGTGTCTCTTTGAATCTGCCTTGCATCCCTTTTTATCTGTCTAGTGTCTCTTTGAATCTCTCTAGTGTCTCTTTGAATCTGTCTAGTGTCTCTTTGAATCTGTCCACTGTCTCTTTGAATCTGTCTTGCATCTCTTTGAATCTGTCTTGCATCTCTTTGAATCTGTCTAGTGTCTCTTTGAATCTGTCTAGTGTCTCTTTGAATCTGTCTACTGTCTCTTTGAATCTGTCTTGCATCTCTTTGAATCTATCTTGCATCTCTTTGAATCTGTCTAGTGTCTCTTTGAATCTGTCTAGTGTCTCCTCGAATCTGTCTTGCATCTCTTTGAATCTGTCTAGTGTCTCTTTGAATCTGTCTAGTGTCTCTTTGAATCTGCCTTGCATCCCTTTTTATCTGTCTAGTGTCTCCTTGAATCTGTCTTGCATCCCATTGAACCTGTCTAGTGTCTCTTTGAATCTGTATAGTGTCTCTTTGAATCTGCCTTGCATCCCTTTGAATCTGTCTAGTGTCTCTTTGAATCTGTCTTGCATCTCTTTGAATCTGTCTAGTGTCTCTTTGAATCTGCCTTGCATCCCTTTGAATCTGTCTAGTGTCTCTTTGAATCCGTCTAGTGTCTCTTTGAATCTGTCTAGTGTCTCTTTGAATCTGTCTACTGTCTCTTTTAATCTGTCTTGCATCTCTTTGAATCTGTCTTGCATCTCTTTGAATCTGTCTAGTGTCTCTTTGAATCTGTCTAGTGTCTCTTTGAAACTGTCTTGCATCTTTTTGAATCTGTCTAGTGTCTCTTTGAATCTGTCTAGTGTCTCTTTGAATCTGCCTTGCATCCCTTTGAATCTGTCTAGTGTCTCTTTGAATCTGTCTAGTTTCTCTTTGAATCTGTCTAGTGTCTCTTTGAATCTGTCTACTGTCTCTTTGAATCTGTCTTGCATCTCTTTGAATCTGTCTTGCATCTCTTTGAATCTGTCTAGTGTCTCTTTGAATCTGTCTAGTGTCTCTTTGAATCTGCTTTGCATCCCTTTGAACTTGTCTAGTGTCTCTTTGAATCTTTCTTTGAATTAGTCTGGCATCTCTTTGAATCTGTCTATTGTCTCTTTGAATCTGTCTAGTGTCCCTTTGAATCTGTCTAGTGTCTCTTTGAATCTGCCTTGCATCCCTTTTTATCTGTCTAGTGTATCCTTGATGTCTTGCATCCCTTTGAATCTGTCTAGTGTCTCTTTGAATCTGTCTAGTGTCCCTTTGAATCTGTCTATTGTCTCTTTGAATCTGCCTTGCATCCCTTTTTATCTGTCTAGTGTCTCCTTGAATCTGTCTTGCATCCCTTTGAACCTGTCTAGTGTCTCTTTGAATCTTTCTTTGAATTTGTCTGGCATCTCTTTGAATCTGTCTAGTGTCTCTTTGAATCTGTCTACTGTCCCTTTGAATCTGTCTAGTGTCTCTTTGAATCTGCCTTGCATCCCTTTTTATCTGTCTAGTGTCTCCTTGAATCTGTCTTGCATCCCTTTGAATCTGTCTAGTGTCTCTTTGAATCTGCTTTGCAGCCCTTTGAACCTGTCTAGTGTCTCTTTGAATCTTTCTTTGAATTTTTCTGGCATCTCTTTCAATCTGTCTAGTGTCTCTTTGAATCTGTCTAGTGTCCCTTTGAATGTGTCTAGTGTCTCTTTGAATCTGCCTTGCATCCCTTTTTATCTGTCTAGTGTCTCCTTGAATCTGTCTTGCATCCCTTTGAATCAGTCTAGTGTCTCTTTGAATCTGTCTAGTGTCTCTTTGAATCTGTCTTGCATCTCTTTGAATCTGTCTAGTGTCTCTTTGAATCTGTCTAGTGTCTCTTTGAATCTGCCTTGCATCCCTTTGAATCTGACTAGTGTCTCTTTGAATCTGTCTAGTGTCTCTTTGAATCTATCTAGTGTCTCTTTGAATCTGTCTACTGTCTCTTTGAATCTGTCTTGCATCTCTTTGAATCTGTCTAGTGTCTCTTTGAATCTGTCTAGTGTCTCTTTGAATCTGTCTAGTGTCTCTTTGAATCTGTCCACTGTCTCTTTGAATCTGTCTTGCATCTCTTTGAATCTGTCTTGCATCTCTTTGAATCTGTCTAGTGTCTCTTTGAATCTGTCTAGTGTCTCTTTGAATCTGTCTACTGTCTCTTTGAATCTGTCTTGCATCTCTTTGAATCTGTCTTGCATCTCTTTGAATCTGTCTAGTGTCTCTTTGAATCTGTCTAGTGTCTCTTTGAATCTGTCTGGCATCTCTTTGAATCTGTCTATTGTCTCTTTGAATCTGTCTAGTGTCCCTTTGAATCTGTCTAGTGTCTCTTTGAATCTGCCTTGCATCCCTTTTTATCTGTCTAGTGTCTCCTTGAATCTGTCTAGTGTCCCTTTGAATCTGTCTAGTGTCTCTTTGAATCTGCCTTGCATCCCTTTTTATCTGTCTAGTGTATCCTTGATGTCTTGCATCCCTTTGAATCTGTCTAGTGTCTCTTTGAATCTGTCTAGTGTCCCTTTGAATCTGTCTATTGTCTCTTTGAATCTGCCTTGCATCCCTTTTTATCTGTCTAGTGTCTCCTTGAATCTGTCTTGCATCCCTTTGAACCTGTCTAGTGTCTCTTTGAATCTTTCTTTGAATTTGTCTGGCATCTCTTTGAATCTGTCTAGTGTCTCTTTGAATCTGTCTACTGTCCCTTTGAATCTGTCTAGTGTCTCTTTGAATCTGCCTTGCATCCCTTTTTATCTGTCTAGTGTCTCCTTGAATCTGTCTTGCATCCCTTTGAATCTGTCTAGTGTCTCTTTGAATCTGCTTTGCAGCCCTTTGAACCTGTCTAGTGTCTCTTTGAATCTTTCTTTGAATTTTTCTGGCATCTCTTTCAATCTGTCTAGTGTCTCTTTGAATCTGTCTAGTGTCCCTTTGAATGTGTCTAGTGTCTCTTTGAATCTGCCTTGCATCCCTTTTTATCTGTCTAGTGTCTCCTTGAATCTGTCTTGCATCCCTTTGAATCAGTCTAGTGTCTCTTTGAATCTGTCTAGTGTCTCTTTGAATCTGTCTTGCATCTCTTTGAATCTGTCTAGTGTCTCTTTGAATCTGTCTAGTGTCTCTTTGAATCTGCCTTGCATCCCTTTGAATCTGACTAGTGTCTCTTTGAATCTGTCTAGTGTCTCTTTGAATCTATCTAGTGTCTCTTTGAATCTGTCTACTGTCTCTTTGAATCTGTCTTGCATCTCTTTGAATCTGTCTAGTGTCTCTTTGAATCTGTCTAGTGTCTCTTTGAATCTGTCTAGTGTCTCTTTGAATCTGTCCACTGTCTCTTTGAATCTGTCTTGCATCTCTTTGAATCTGTCTTGCATCTCTTTGAATCTGTCTAGTGTCTCTTTGAATCTGTCTAGTGTCTCTTTGAATCTGTCTACTGTCTCTTTGAATCTGTCTTGCATCTCTTTGAATCTGTCTTGCATCTCTTTGAATCTGTCTAGTGTCTCTTTGAATCTGTCTAGTGTCTCTTTGAATCTGTCTTGCATCTCTTTGAATCTGTCTAGTGTCTCTTTGAATCTGTCTAGTGTCTCTTTGAATCTGCCTTGCATCCCTTTTTATCTGTCTAGTGTCTCCTTGAATCTGTCTTGCATCCCATTGAACCTGTCTAGTGTCTCTTTGAATCTGTATAGTGTCTCTTTGAATCTGCCTTGCATCCCTTTGAATCTGTCTAGTGTCTCTTTGAATCTGTCTTGCATCTCTTTGAATCTGTTTAGTGTCTCTTTGAATCTGCCTTGCATCCCTTTGAATCTGTCTAGTGTCTCTTTGAATCCGTCTAGTGTCTCTTTGAATCTGTCTAGTGTCTCTTTGAATCTGTCTACTGTCTCTTTTAATCTGTCTTGCATCTCTTTGAATCTGTCTTGCATCTCTTTGAATCTGTCTAGTGTCTCTTTGAATCTGTCTAGTGTCTCTTTGAAACTGTCTTGCATCTCTTTGAAACTGTCTAGTGTCTCTTTGAATCTGTCTAGTGTCTCTTTGAATCTGCCTTGCATCCCTTTGAATCTGTCTAGTGTCTCTTTGAATCTGTCTAGTTTCTCTTTGAATCTGTCTAGTGTCTCTTTGAATCTGTCTACTGTCTCTTTGAATCTGTCTTGCATCTCTTTGAATCTGTCTTGCATCTCTTTGAATCTGTCTAGTGTCTCTTTGAATCTGTCTAGTGTCTCTTTGAATCTGTCTTGCATCTCTTTGAATCTGTCTAGTGTCTCTTTGAATCTGCTTTGCATCCCTTTGAACCTGTCTAGTGTCTCTTTGAATCTTTCTTTGAATTTGTCTGGCATCTCTTTCAATCTGTCTAGTGTCTCTTTGAATCTGTCTAGTGTCCCTTTGAATCTGTCTAGTGGCTCTTTGAATCTGCCTTGCATCCCTTTTTATCTGTCTAGTGTCTCCTTGAATCTGTCTTGCATCCCTTTGAACCTGTCTAGTGTCTCTTTGAATCTGTATAGTTTCTATTTGAATCTGCCTTGCATCCCTTTGAATCTGTCTAGTGTCTCTTTGAATCTGTCTAGTGTCTCTTTGAATCTGTCTAGTGTCTCTTTGAATCTGTCTAGTGTCTCTTTGAATCTGTCTAGTGTCTCTTTGAATCTGTCTAGTGTCTCTTTGAATCTGTCTACTGACTCTTTGAATCTGTCTTGCATCTCTTTTAATCTGTCTTGCATCTCTTTGAATCTGTCTAGTGTCTCTATGAATCTGTCTAGTGTCCCTTTGAATCTGTCTAGTGTCTCTTTGAATCTGCCTTGCATCCCTTTTTATCTGTCTAGTGTCTCTTTGAATCTGTCTAGTGTCTCTTTGAATCTGTCTAGTGTCTCTTTGAATCTGTCCACTGTCTCTTTGAATCTGTCTTGCATCTCTTTGAATCTGTCTTGCATCTCTTTGAATCTGTCTAGTGTCTCTTTGAATCTGTCTTGCATCTCTTTTAATCTGTCTAGTGTCTCTTTGAATCTGTCTACTGTCTCTTTGAATCTGTCTTGCATCTCTTTGAATCTGTCTTGCATCCCATTGAATCTGTCTAGTGTCTCTTTGAATCTGCCTTGCATCCCTTTTTATCTGTCTAGTGTCTCCTTGAATCTGTCTTGCATCCCTTTGAATCTGTCTAGTGTCTCTTTGAATCTGTCTAGTGTCCCTTTGAATCTGTCTAGTGTCTCTTTGAATCTGCCTTGCATCCCTTTTTATCTGTCTAGTGTCTCCTTGAATCTGTCTTGCATCCCTTTGAATCTGTCTAGTGTCTCTTTGAATCTGTCTAGTGTCCCTTTGAATCTGTCTAGTGTCTCTTTGAATCTGCCTTGCATCCCTTTTTATCCGTCTAGTGTCTCCTTGAATCTGTCTTGCATCCCTTTGAACCTGTCTAGTGTCTCTTTGAATCTTTCTTTGAATTTGTCTGGCATCTCTTTGAATCTGTCTAGTGTCTCTTTGAATCTGTCTAGTGTCCCTTTGAATCTGTCTAGTGTCTCTTTGAATCCGCCTTGCATCCCTTTTTATCTGTCTAGTGTCTCCTTGAATCTGTCTTGCATCCCTTTGAATCTGTCTAGTGTCTCTTTGAATCTGCTTTGCATCCCTTTGAACCTGTCTAGTGTCTCTTTGAATCTTTCTTTGAATTTGTCTGGCATCTCTTTCAATCTGTCTAGTGTCTCTTTGAATCTGTCTACTGTCCCTTTGAATCTGTCTAGTGTCTCTTTGAATCTGCCTTGCATCCCTTTTTATCTGTCTAGTGTCTCCTTGAATCTGTCTTGCATCCCTTTGAATCTGTCTAGTGTCTCTTTGAATCTGCTTTGCAGCCCTTTGAACCTGTCTAGTGTCTCTTTGAATCTTTCTTTGAATTTTTCTGGCATCTCTTTCAATCTGTCTAGTGTCTCTTTGAATCTGTCTAGTGTCCCTTTGAATGTGTCTAGTGTCTCTTTGAATCTGCCTTGCATCCCTTTTTATCTGTCTAGTGTCTCCTTGAATCTGTCTTGCATCCCTTTGAATCAGTCTAGTGTCTCTTTGAATCTGTCTAGTGTCTCTTTGAATCTGTCTTGCATCTCTTTGAATCTGTCTAGTGTCTCTTTGAATCTGTCTAGTGTCTCTTTGAATCTGCCTTGCATCCCTTTGAATCTGACTAGTGTCTCTTTGAATCTGTCTAGTGTCTCTTTGAATCTATCTAGTGTCTCTTTGAATCTGTCTACTGTCTCTTTGAATCTGTCTTGCATCTCTTTGAATCTGTCTAGTGTCTCTTTGAATCTGTCTAGTGTCTCTTTGAATCTGTCTAGTGTCTCTTTGAATCTGTCCACTGTCTCTTTGAATCTGTCTTGCATCTCTTTGAATCTGTCTTGCATCTCTTTGAATCTGTCTTGCATCTCTTTGAATCTGTCTTGCATCTCTTTGAATCTGTCTAGTGTCTCTTTGAATCTGTCTAGTGTCTCTTTGAATCTGTCTTGCATCTCTTTGAATCTGTCTAGTGTCTCTTTGAATCTGTCTAGTGTCTCTTTGAATCTGCCTTGCATCCCTTTTTATCTGTCTAGTGTCTCCTTGAATCTGTCTTGCATCCCATTGATCTGTCTAGTGTCTCTTTGAATCTGTATAGTGTCTCTTTGAATCTGCCTTGCATCCCTTTGAATCTGTCTAGTGTCTCTTTGAATCTGTCTTGCATCTCTTTGAATCTGTCTAGTGTCTCTTTGAATCTGCCTTGCATCCCTTTGAATCTGTCTAGTGTCTCTTTGAATCCGTCTAGTGTCTCTTTGAATCTGTCTAGTGTCTCTTTGAATCTGTCTACTGTCTCTTTTAATCTGTCTTGCATCTCTTTGAATCTGTCTTGCATCTCTTTGAATCTGTCTAGTGTCTCTTTGAATCTGTCTAGTGTCTCTTTGAAACTGTCTTGCATCTCTTTGAAACTGTCTAGTGTCTCTTTGAATCTGTCTAGTGTCTCTTTGAATCTGCCTTGCATCCCTTTGAATCTGTCTAGTGTCTCTTTGAATCTGTCTAGTTTCTCTTTGAATCTGTCTAGTGTCTCTTTGAATCTGTCTACTGTCTCTTTGAATCTGTCTTGCATCTCTTTGAATCTGTCTTGCATCTCTTTGAATCTGTCTAGTGTCTCTTTGAATCTGTCTAGTGTCTCTTTGAATCTGTCTTGCATCTCTTTGAATCTGTCTAGTGTCTCTTTGAATCTGCTTTGCATCCCTTTGAACCTGTCTAGTGTCTCTTTGAATCTTTCTTTGAATTTGTCTGGCATCTCTTTCAATCTGTCTAGTGTCTCTTTGAATCTGTCTAGTGTCCCTTTGAATCTGTCTAGTGGCTCTTTGAATCTGCCTTGCATCCCTTTTTATCTGTCTAGTGTCTCCTTGAATCTGTCTTGCATCCCTTTGAACCTGTCTAGTGTCTCTTTGAATCTGTATAGTTTCTATTTGAATCTGCCTTGCATCCCTTTGAATCTGTCTAGTGTCTCTTTGAATCTGTCTAGTGTCTCTTTGAATCTGTCTAGTGTCTCTTTGAATCTGTCTAGTGTCTCTTTGAATCTGTCTAGTGTCTCTTTGAATCTGTCTAGTGTCTCTTTGAATCTGTCTACTGACTCTTTGAATCTGTCTTGCATCTCTTTTAATCTGTCTTGCATCTCTTTGAATCTGTCTAGTGTCTCTATGAATCTGTCTAGTGTCCCTTTGAATCTGTCTAGTGTCTCTTTGAATCTGCCTTGCATCCCTTTTTATCTGTCTAGTGTCTCTTTGAATCTGTCTAGTGTCTCTTTGAATCTGTCTAGTGTCTCTTTGAATCTGTCCACTGTCTCTTTGAATCTGTCTTGCATCTCTTTGAATCTGTCTTGCATCTCTTTGAATCTGTCTAGTGTCTCTTTGAATCTGTCTTGCATCTCTTTTAATCTGTCTAGTGTCTCTTTGAATCTGTCTACTGTCTCTTTGAATCTGTCTTGCATCTCTTTGAATCTGTCTTGCATCCCATTGAATCTGTCTAGTGTCTCTTTGAATCTGCCTTGCATCCCTTTTTATCTGTCTAGTGTCTCCTTGAATCTGTCTTGCATCCCTTTGAATCTGTCTAGTGTCTCTTTGAATCTGTCTAGTGTCCCTTTGAATCTGTCTAGTGTCTCTTTGAATCTGCCTTGCATCCCTTTTTATCTGTCTAGTGTCTCCTTGAATCTGTCTTGCATCCCTTTGAATCTGTCTAGTGTCTCTTTGAATCTGTCTAGTGTCCCTTTGAATCTGTCTAGTGTCTCTTTGAATCTGCCTTGCATCCCTTTTTATCCGTCTAGTGTCTCCTTGAATCTGTCTTGCATCCCTTTGAACCTGTCTAGTGTCTCTTTGAATCTTTCTTTGAATTTGTAAAAAGGGATGCAAGGCGGATTCAAAGAGACACTAGACCGATTCAAAGAGACACTAGACAGATTCAAAGAGACAGTAGACAGATTCAAAGAGACACTAGACAGATTCAAGGAGACACTAGACAGATTCAAAGAGACACTAGACAGATTCAAAGGGACACTAGACAGATTCAAAGAGTCTGTCTAGTGTCCCTTTGAATCTGTCTAGTGTCTCTTTGAATCCGCCTTGCATCCCTTTTTATCTGTCTAGTGTCTCTTTGAATCTGTCTACTGTCTCTTTGAATCTGTCTAGTGTCTCTTTGAATCGGTCTACTGTCTCTTTGAATCTGTCTTGCATCTCTTTGAATCTGTCTTGCATCTCTTTGAATCTGTCTAGTGTCTCTTTGAATCTGTCTAGTGTCTCCTTGAATCTGTCTTGCATCTCTTTGAATCTGTCTAGTGTCTCTTTGAATCTGTCTAGTGTCTCTTTGAATCTGCCTTGCATCCCTGTGAATCTGTCTAGTGTCTCTTTGAATCTGTCTAGTGTCTCTTTGAATCTGTCTAGTGTCTCTTTGAATCTGTCTTGCATCTCTTTTAATCTGTCTAGTGTCTCTTTGAATCTGTCTACTGTCTCTTTTAATCTGTCTTGCATCTCTTTGAATCTGTCTTGCATCCCATTGAATCTGTCTAGTGTCTCTTTGAATCTGCCTTGCATCCCTTTTTATCTGTCTAGTGTCTCCTTGAATCTGTCTTGCATCCCTTTGAATCTGTCTAGTGTCTCTTTGAATCTGTCTAGTGTCCCTTTGAATCTGTCTAGTGTCTCTTTGAATCTGCCTTGCATCCCTTTTTATCTGTCTAGTGTCTCCTTGAATCTGTCTTGCATCCCTTTGAATCTGTCTAGTGTCTCTTTGAATCTTTCTAGTGTCCCTTTGAATCTGTCTAGTGTCTCTTTGAATCTGCCTTGCATCCCTTTTTATCCGTCTAGTGTCTCCTTGAATCTGTCTTGCATCCCTTTGAACCTGTCTAGTGTCTCTTTGAATCTTTCTTTGAATTTGTCTGGCATCTCTTTGAATCTGTCTAGTGTCTCTTTGAATCTGTCTAGTGTCCCTTTGAATCTGTCTAGTGTCTCTTTGAATCCGCCTTGCATCCCTTTTTATCTGTCTAGTGTCTCCTTGAATCTGTCTTGCATCCCTTTGAATCTGTCTAGTGTCTCTTTGAATCTGCTTTGCATCCCTTTGAACCTGTCTAGTGTCTCTTTGAATCTTTCTTTGAATTTGTCTGGCATCTCTTTCAATCTGTCTAGTGTCTCTTTGAATCTGTCTAGTGTCCCTTTTAATCTGTCTAGTGTCTCTTTTAATCTGCCTTGAATCCCTTTTTATCTGTCTAGTGTCTCCTTGAATCTGTCTTGCATCCCTTTGAATCAGTCTAGTGTCTCTTTGAATCTGTCTAGTGTCCCTTTGAATCTGTCTAGTGTCTCTTTGAATCTGCCTTGCATCCCTTTTTATCTGTCTAGTGTCTCCTTGAATCTGTCTTGCATTCCTTTGAACCTGTCTAGTGTCTCTTTGAATCTTTCTTTGAATTTGTCTGGCATCTCTTTTAATCTATCTAGTGTCTCTTTGAATCTGTCTAGTGTCCCTTTGAATCTGTCTAGTGTCTCTTTGAATCTGCCTTGCATCCCTTTTTATCTGTCTAGTGTCTCCTTGAATCTGTCTTGCATCCCTTTGAATCTGTCTAGTGTCTCTTTGAATCTGCTTTGCATCCCTTTGAACCTGTCTAGTCTCTCTTTGAATCTTTCTTTGAATTTGTCTGGCATCTCTTTCAATCTGTCTAGTGTCTCTTTGAATCCGTCTAGTGTCTCTTTGAATCTGTCTTGTGTCTCTTTGAATCTGTCTACTGTCTCTTTGAATCTGTCTTGCATCTCTTTGAATCTGTCTTGCATCTCTTTGAATCTGTCTAGTGTCTCTTTGAATCTGTCTAGTGTCTCTTTGAATCTGTCTTGGATCTCTTTTAATCTGTCTAGTGTCTCTTTGAATCTGTCTACTGTCTCTTTGAATCTGTCTTGCATCTCTTTGAATCTGTCTTGCATCCCTTTGAATCTGTCTAGTGTCTCTTTGAATCTGCCTTGCATCCCTTTTTATCTGTCTAGTGTCTCCTTGAATCTGTCTTGCATCCCTTTGAATCTGTCTAGTGTCTCTTTGAATCTGTCTAGTGTCCCTTTGAATCTGTCTAGTGTCTCTTTGAATCTGCCTTGCATCCCTTTTTATCCGTCTAGTGTCTCCTTGAATCCGTCTTGCATCCCTTTGAACCTGTCTAGTGTCTCTTTGAATCTTTCTTTGAATTTGTCTGGCATCTCTTTGAATCTGTCTAGTGTCTCTTTGAATCTGTCTAGTGTCCCTTTGAATCTGTCTAGTGTCTCTTTGAATCCGCCTTGCATCCCTTTTTATCTGTCTAGTGTCTCTTTGAATCTGTCTACTGTCTCTTTGAATCTGTCTAGTGTCTCTTTGAATCGGTCTACTGTCTCTTTGAATCTGTCTTGCATCTCTTTGAATCTGTCTTGCATCTCTTTGAATCTGTCTAGTGTCTCTTTGAATCTGTCTAGTGTCTCCTTGAATCTGTCTTGCATCTCTGTGAATCTGTCTAGTGTCTCTTTGAATCTGTCTAGTGTCTCTTTGAATCTGCCTTGCATCCCTGTGAATCTGTCTAGTGTCTCTTTGAATCTGTCTAGTGTCTCTTTGAATCTGTCTAGTGTCTCTTTGAATCTGTCTTGCATCTCTTTTAATCTGTCTAGTGTCTCTTTGAATCTGTCTACTGTCTCTTTTAATCTGTCTTGCATCTCTTTGAATCTGTCTTGCATCCCATTGAATCTGTCTAGTGTCTCTTTGAATCTGCCTTTTATCCCTTTTTATCTGTCTAGTGTCTCCTTGAATCTGTCTTGCATCCCTTTGAATCTGTCTAGTGTCTCTTTGAATCTGTCTTGCATCTCTTTGAATCTGTCTTGCATCCCTTTGAATCTGTCTAGTGTCTCTTTGAATCTGCCTTGCATCCCTTTTTATCTGTCTAGTGTCTCCTTGAATCTGTCTTGCATCCCTTTGAATCTGTCTAGTGTCTCTTTGAATCTGTCTAGTGTCCCTTTGAATCTGTCTTGTGTCTCTTTGAATCTGTCTACTGTCTCTTTGAATCTGTCTTGCATCTCTTTGAATCTGTCTTGCATCTCTTTGAATCTGTCTAGTGTCTCTTTGAATCTGTCTAGTGTCTCTTTGAATCTGTCTTGGATCTCTTTTAATCTGTCTAGTGTCTCTTTGAATCTGTCTACTGTCTCTTTGAATCTGTCTTGCATCTCTTTGAATCTGTCTTGCATCCCTTTGAATCTGTCTAGTGTCTCTTTGAATCTGCCTTGCATCCCTTTTTATCTGTCTAGTGTCTCCTTGAATCTGTCTTGCATCCCTTTGAATCTGTCTAGTGTCTCTTTGAATCTGTCTAGTGTCCCTTTGAATCTGTCTAGTGTCTCTTTGAATCTGCCTTGCATCCCTTTTTATCCGTCTAGTGTCTCCTTGAATCCGTCTTGCATCCCTTTGAACCTGTCTAGTGTCTCTTTGAATCTTTCTTTGAATTTGTCTGGCATCTCTTTGAATCTGTCTAGTGTCTCTTTGAATCTGTCTAGTGTCCCTTTGAATCTGTCTAGTGTCTCTTTGAATCCGCCTTGCATCCCTTTTTATCTGTCTAGTGTCTCTTTGAATCTGTCTACTGTCTCTTTGAATCTGTCTAGTGTCTCTTTGAATCGGTCTACTGTCTCTTTGAATCTGTCTTGCATCTCTTTGAATCTGTCTTGCATCTCTTTGAATCTGTCTAGTGTCTCTTTGAATCTGTCTAGTGTCTCCTTGAATCTGTCTTGCATCTCTTTGAATCTGTCTAGTGTCTCTTTGAATCTGTCTAGTGTCTCTTTGAATCTGCCTTGCATCCCTGTGAATCTGTCTAGTGTCTCTTTGAATCTGTCTAGTGTCTCTTTGAATCTGTCTAGTGTCTCTTTGAATCTGTCTTGCATCTCTTTTAATCTGTCTAGTGTCTCTTTGAATCTGTCTACTGTCTCTTTTAATCTGTCTTGCATCTCTTTGAATCTGTCTTGCATCCCATTGAATCTGTCTAGTGTCTCTTTGAATCTGCCTTGCATCCCTTTTTATCTGTCTAGTGTCTCCTTGAATCTGTCTTGCATCCCTTTGAATCTGTCTAGTGTCTCTTTGAATCTGTCTAGTGTCCCTTTGAATCTGTCTAGTGTCTCTTTGAATCTGCCTTGCATCCCTTTTTATCTGTCTAGTGTCTCCTTGAATCTGTCTTGCATCCCTTTGAATCTGTCTAGTGTCTCTTTGAATCTTTCTAGTGTCCCTTTGAATCTGTCTAGTGTCTCTTTGAATCTGCCTTGCATCCCTTTTTATCCGTCTAGTGTCTCCTTGAATCTGTCTTGCATCCCTTTGAACCTGTCTAGTGTCTCTTTGAATCTTTCTTTGAATTTGTCAGGCATCTCTTTGAATCTGTCTAGTGTCTCTTTGAATCTGTCTAGTGTCCCTTTGAATCTGTCTAGTGTCTCTTTGAATCCGCCTTGCATCCCTTTTTATCTGTCTAGTGTCTCCTTGAATCTGTCTTGCATCCCTTTGAATCTGTCTAGTGTCTCTTTGAATCTGCTTTGCATCCCTTTGAACCTGTCTAGTGTCTCTTTGAATCTTTCTTTGAATTTGTCTGGCATCTCTTTCAATCTGTCTAGTGTCTCTTTGAATCTGTCTAGTGTCCCTTTGAATCTGTCTAGTGTCTCTTTGAATCTGCATTGCATCCCTTTTTATCTGTCTAGTGTCTCCTTGAATCTGTCTTGCATCCCTTTGAATCAGTCTAGTGTCTCTTTGAATCTGTCTAGTGTCCCTTTGAATCTGTCTAGTGTCCCTTTGAATCTGTCTAGTGTCTCTTTGAATCCGCCTTGCATCCCTTTTTATCTGTCTAGTGTCTCCTTGAATCTGTCTTGCATCCCTTTGAACCTGTCTAGTGTCTCTTTGAATCTGTATAGTTTCTATTTGAATCTGCCTTGCATCCCTTTGAATCTGTCTAGTGTCTCTTTGAATCTGTCTAGTGTCTCTTTGAATCTGTCTAGTGTCTCTTTGAATCTGTCTAGTGTCTCCTTTAATCTGTCAAGTGTCTCTTTGAATCTGTCTACTGTCCCTTTGAATCTGTCTTGCATCTCTTTTAATCTGTCTTGCATCTCTTTGAATCTGTCTAGTGTCTCTATGAATCTGTCTAGTGTCCCTTTGAATCTGTCTAGTGTCTCTTTGAATCTGCCTTGCATCCCTTTTTATCTGTCTAGTGTCTCTTTGAATCTGTCTAGTGTCTCTTTGAATCTGTCTAGTGTCTCTTTGAATCTGTCCACTGTCTCTTTGAATCTGTCTTGCATCTCTTTGAATCTGTCTTGCATCTCTTTGAATCTGTCTAGTGTCTCTTTGAATCTGTCTAGTGTCTCTTTGAATCTGTCTACTGTCTCTTTGAATCTGTCTTGCATCTCTTTGAATCTGTCTTGCATCTCTTTGAATCTGTCTAGTGTCTCTTTGAATCTGTCTAGTGTCTCCTCGAATCTGTCTTGCATCTCTTTGAATCTGTCTAGTGTCTCTTTGAATCTGTCTAGTGTCTCTTTGAATCTGCCTTGCATCCCTTTTTATCTGTCTAGTGTCTCCTTGACTCTGTCTTGCATCCCATTGAACCTGTCTAGTGTCTCTTTGAATCTGTATAGTGTCTCTTTGAATCTGCCTTGCATCCCTTTGAATCTGTCTAGTGTCTCTTTGAATCTGTCTTGCATCTCTTTGAATCTGTCTAGTGTCTCTTTGAATCTGCCTTGCATCCCTTTGAATCTGTCTAGTGTCTCTTTGAATCCGTCTAGTGTCTCTTTGAATCTGTCTAGTGTCTCTTTGAATCTGTCTACTGTCTCTTTTAATCTGTCTTGCATCTCTTTGAATCTGTCTTGCATCTCTTTGAATCTGTCTAGTGTCTCTTTGAATCTGTATAGTGTCTCTTTGAAACTGTCTTGCATCTCTTTGAATCTGTCTAGTGTCTCTTTGAATCTGTCTAGTGTCTCTTTGAATCTGCCTTGCATCCCTTTGAATCTGTCTAGTGTCTCTTTGAATCTGTCTAGTTTCTCTTTGAATCTGTCTTGTGTCTCTTTGAATCTGTCTACTGTCTCTTTGAATCTGTCTTGCATCTCTTTGAATCTGTCTTGCATCTCTTTGAATCTGTCTAGTGTCTCTTTGAATCTGTCTAGTGTCTCTTTGAATCTGCTTTGCATCCCTTTGAACTTGTCTAGTGTCTCTTTGAATCTTTCTTTGAATTAGTCTGGCATCTCTTTGAATCTGTCTAGTGTCTCTTTGAATCTGTCTAGTGTCCCTTTGAATCTGTCTAGTGTCTCTTTGAATCTGCCTTGCATCCCTTTTTATCTGTCTAGTGTCTCCTTGAATCTGTCTTGCATCCCTTTGAATCTGTCTAGTGTCTCTTTGAATCTGTCTAGTGTCCCTTTGAATCTGTCTAGTGTCTCTTTGAATCTGCCTTGCATCCCTTTTTATCTGTCTAGTGTATCCTTGATGTCTTGCATCCCTTTGAATCTGTCTAGTGTCTCTTTGAATCTGTCTAGTGTCCCTTTGAATCTGTCTAGTGTCTCTTTGAATCTGCCTTGCATCCCTTTTTATCTGTCTAGTGTCTCCTTGAATCTGTCTTGCATCCCTTTGAACCTGTCTAGTGTCTCTTTGAATCTTTCTTTGAATTTGTCTGGCATCTCTTTGAATCTGTCTAGTGTCTCTTTGAATCTGTCTAGTGTCCCTTTGAATCTGTCTAGTGTCTCTTTGAATCTGCCTTGCATCCCTTTTTATCTGTCTAGTGTCTCCTTGAATCTGTCTTGCATCCCTTTGAATCTGTCTAGTGTCTCTTTGAATCTGCTTTGCAGCCCTTTGAACATGTCTAGTGTCTCTTTGAATCTTTCTTTGAATTTTTCTGGCATCTCTTTCAATCTGTCTAGTGTCTCTTTGAATCTGTCTAGTGTCCCTTTGAATGTGTCTAGTGTCTCTTTGAATCTGCCTTGCATCCCTTTTTATCTGTCTAGTGTCTCCTTGAATCTGTCTTGCATCCCTTTGAATCAGTCTAGTGTCTCTTTGAATCTGTCTAGTGTCTCTTTGAATCTGTCTTGCATCTCTTTGAATCTGTCTAGTGTCTCTTTGAATCTGTCTAGTGTCTCTTTGAATCTGCCTTGCATCCCTTTGAATCTGTCTAGTGTCTCTTTGAATCTGTCTAGTGTCTCTTTGAATCTATCTAGTGTCTCTTTGAATCTGTCTACTGTCTCTTTGAATCTGTCTTGCATCTCTTTGAATCTGTCTAGTGTCTCTTTGAATCTGTCTAGTGTCTCTTTGAATCTGTCTAGTGTCTCTTTGAATCTGTCCACTGTCTCTTTGAATCCGTCTTGCATCTCTTTGAATCTGTCTTGCATCTCTTTGAATCTGTCTAGTGTCTCTTTGAATCTGTCTAGTGTCTCTTTGAATCTGTCTACTGTCTCTTTGAATCTGTCTTGCATCTCTTTGAATCTGTCTTGCATCTCTTTGAATCTGTCTAGTGTCTCTTTGAATCTGTCTAGTGTCTCTTTGAATCTGTCTTGCATCTCTTTGAATCTGTCTAGTGTCTCTTTGAATCTGTCTAGTGTCTCTTTGAATCTGCCTTGCATCCCTTTTTATCTGTCTAGTGTCTCCTTGAATCTGTCTTGCATCCCATTGAACCTGTCTAGTGTCTCTTTGAATCTTTCTTTGAATTTGTCTGGCATCTCTTTGAATCTGTCTAGTGTCTCTTTGAATCTGTCTAGTGTCCCTTTGAATCTGTCTAGTGTCTCTTTGAATCCGCCTTGCATCCCTTTTTATCTGTCTAGTGTCTCCTTGAATCTGTCTTGCATCCCTTTGAATCTGTCTAGTGTCTCTTTGAATCTGCTTTGCATCCCTTTGAACCTGTCTAGTGTCTCTTTGAATCTTTCTTTGAATTTGTCTGGCATCTCTTTCAATCTGTCTAGTGTCTCTTTGAATCTGTCTAGTGTCCCTTTGAATCTGTCTAGTGTCTCTTTGAATCTGCCTTGCATCCCTTTTTATCTGTCTAGTGTCTCCTTGAATCTGTCTTGCATCCCTTTGAATCAGTCTAGTGTCTCTTTGAATCTGTCTAGTGTCCCTTTGAATCTGTCTAGTGTCCCTTTGAATCTGTCTAGTGTCTCTTTGAATCCGCCTTGCATCCCTTTTTATCTGTCTAGTGTCTCCTTGAATCTGTCTTGCATCCCTTTGAACCTGTCTAGTGTCTCTTTGAATCTGTATAGTTTCTATTTGAATCTGCCTTGCATCCCTTTGAATCTGTCTAGTGTCTCTTTGAATCTGTCTAGTGTCTCTTTGAATCTGTCTAGTGTCTCTTTGAATCTGTCTAGTGTCTCTTTGAATCTGTCTAGTGTCTCCTTTAATCTGTCAAGTGTCTCTTTGAATCTGTCTACTGTCCCTTTGAATCTGTCTTGCATCTCTTTTAATCTGTCTTGCATCTCTTTGAATCTGTCTAGTGTCTCTATGAATCTGTCTAGTGTCCCTTTGAATCTGTCTAGTGTCTCTTTGAATCTGCCTTGCATCCCTTTTTATCTGTCTAGTGTCTCCTTGAATCTGTCTTGCATCCCTTTGAATCTGTCTAGTGTCTCTTTGAATCTGTCTAGTGTCCCTTTGAATCTGTCTAGTGTCTCTTTGAATCTGCCTTGCATCCCTTTTTATCAGTCTAGTGTCTCCTTGAATCCGTCTTGCATCCCTTTGAACCTGTCTAGTGTCTCTTTGAATCTTTCTTTGAATTTGTCTGGCATCTCTTTGAATCTGTCTAGTGTCTCTTTGAATCTGTCTAGTGTCCCTTTGAATCTGTCTAGTGTCTCTTTGAATCCGCCTTGCATCCCTTTTTATCTGTCTAGTGTCTCTTTGAATCTGTCTACTGTCTCTTTGAATCTGTCTAGTGTCTCTTTGAATCGGTCTACTGTCTCTTTGAATCTGTCTTGCATCTCTTTGAATCTGTCTTGCATCTCTTTGAATCTGTCTAGTGTCTCTTTGAATCTGTCTAGTGTCTCCTTGAATCTGTCTTGCATCTCTGTGAATCTGTCTAGTGTCTCTTTGAATCTGTCTAGTGTCTCTTTGAATCTGCCTTGCATCCCTGTGAATCTGTCTAGTGTCTCTTTGAATCTGTCTAGTGTCTCTTTGAATCTGTCTAGTGTCTCTTTGAATCTGTCTTGCATCTCTTTTAATCTGTCTAGTGTCTCTTTGAATCTGTCTACTGTCTCTTTTAATCTGTCTTGCATCTCTTTGAATCTGTCTTGCATCCCATTGAATCTGTCTAGTGTCTCTTTGAATCTGCCTTTTATCCCTTTTTATCTGTCTAGTGTCTCCTTGAATCTGTCTTGCATCCCTTTGAATCTGTCTAGTGTCTCTTTGAATCTGTCTTGCATCTCTTTGAATCTGTCTTGCATCCCTTTGAATCTGTCTAGTGTCTCTTTGAATCTGCCTTGCATCCCTTTTTATCTGTCTAGTGTCTCCTTGAATCTGTCTTGCATCCCTTTGAATCTGTCTAGTGTCTCTTTGAATCTGTCTAGTGTCCCTTTGAATCTGTCTTGTGTCTCTTTGAATCTGTCTACTGTCTCTTTGAATCTGTCTTGCATCTCTTTGAATCTGTCTTGCATCTCTTTGAATCTGTCTAGTGTCTCTTTGAATCTGTCTAGTGTCTCTTTGAATCTGTCTTGGATCTCTTTTAATCTGTCTAGTGTCTCTTTGAATCTGTCTACTGTCTCTTTGAATCTGTCTTGCATCTCTTTGAATCTGTCTTGCATCCCTTTGAATCTGTCTAGTGTCTCTTTGAATCTGCCTTGCATCCCTTTTTATCTGTCTAGTGTCTCCTTGAATCTGTCTTGCATCCCTTTGAATCTGTCTAGTGTCTCTTTGAATCTGTCTAGTGTCCCTTTGAATCTGTCTAGTGTCTCTTTGAATCTGCCTTGCATCCCTTTTTATCCGTCTAGTGTCTCCTTGAATCCGTCTTGCATCCCTTTGAACCTGTCTAGTGTCTCTTTGAATCTTTCTTTGAATTTGTCTGGCATCTCTTTGAATCTGTCTAGTGTCTCTTTGAATCTGTCTAGTGTCCCTTTGAATCTGTCTAGTGTCTCTTTGAATCCGCCTTGCATCCCTTTTTATCTGTCTAGTGTCTCTTTGAATCTGTCTACTGTCTCTTTGAATCTGTCTAGTGTCTCTTTGAATCGGTCTACTGTCTCTTTGAATCTGTCTTGCATCTCTTTGAATCTGTCTTGCATCTCTTTGAATCTGTCTAGTGTCTCTTTGAATCTGTCTAGTGTCTCCTTGAATCTGTCTTGCATCTCTTTGAATCTGTCTAGTGTCTCTTTGAATCTGTCTAGTGTCTCTTTGAATCTGCCTTGCATCCCTGTGAATCTGTCTAGTGTCTCTTTGAATCCGTCTAGTGTCTCTTTGAATCTGTCTAGTGTCTCTTTGAATCTGTCTTGCATCTCTTTTAATCTGTCTAGTGTCTCTTTGAATCTGTCTACTGTCTCTTTTAATCTGTCTTGCATCTCTTTGAATCTGTCTTGCATCCCATTGAATCTGTCTAGTGTCTCTTTGAATCTGCCTTGCATCCCTTTTTATCTGTCTAGTGTCTCCTTGAATCTGTCTTGCATCCCTTTGAATCTGTCTAGTGTCTCTTTGAATCTGTCTAGTGTCCCTTTGAATCTGTCTAGTGTCTCTTTGAATCTGCCTTGCATCCCTTTTTATCTGTCTAGTGTCTCCTTGAATCTGTCTTGCATCCCTTTGAATCTGTCTAGTGTCTCTTTGAATCTTTCTAGTGTCCCTTTGAATCTGTCTAGTGTCTCTTTGAATCTGCCTTGCATCCCTTTTTATCCGTCTAGTGTCTCCTTGAATCTGTCTTGCATCCCTTTGAACCTGTCTAGTGTCTCTTTGAATCTTTCTTTGAATTTGTCTGGCATCTCTTTGAATCTGTCTAGTGTCTCTTTGAATCTGTCTAGTGTCCCTTTGAATCTGTCTAGTGTCTCTTTGAATCCGCCTTGCATCCCTTTTTATCTGTCTAGTGTCTCCTTGAATCTGTCTTGCATCCCTTTGAATCTGTCTAGTGTCTCTTTGAATCTGCTTTGCATCCCTTTGAACCTGTCTAGTGTCTCTTTGAATCTTTCTTTGAATTTGTCTGGCATCTCTTTCAATCTGTCTAGTGTCTCTTTGAATCTGTCTAGTGTCCCTTTGAATCTGTCTAGTGTCTCTTTGAATCTGCCTTGCATCCCTTTTTATCTGTCTAGTGTCTCCTTGAATCTGTCTTGCATCCCTTTGAATCAGTCTAGTGTCTCTTTGAATCTGTCTAGTGTCCCTTTGAATCTGTCTAGTGTCCCTTTGAATCTGTCTAGTGTCTCTTTGAATCCGCCTTGCATCCCTTTTTATCTGTCTAGTGTCTCCTTGAATCTGTCTTGCATCCCTTTGAACCTGTCTAGTGTCTCTTTGAATCTGTATAGTTTCTATTTGAATCTGCCTTGCATCCCTTTGAATCTGTCTAGTGTCTCTTTGAATCTGTCTAGTGTCTCTTTGAATCTGTCTAGTGTCTCTTTGAATCTGTCTAGTGTCTCCTTTAATCTGTCAAGTGTCTCTTTGAATCTGTCTACTGTCCCTTTGAATCTGTCTTGCATCTCTTTTAATCTGTCTTGCATCTCTTTGAATCTGTCTAGTGTCTCTATGAATCTGTCTAGTGTCCCTTTGAATCTGTCTAGTGTCTCTTTGAATCTGCCTTGCATCCCTTTTTATCTGTCTAGTGTCTCTTTGAATCTGTCTAGTGTCTCTTTGAATCTGTCTAGTGTCTCTTTGAATCTGTCCACTGTCTCTTTGAATCTGTCTTGCATCTCTTTGAATCTGTCTTGCATCTCTTTGAATCTGTCTAGTGTCTCTTTGAATCTGTCTAGTGTCTCTTTGAATCTGTCTACTGTCTCTTTGAATCTGTCTTGCATCTCTTTGAATCTGTCTTGCATCTCTTTGAATCTGTCTAGTGTCTCTTTGAATCTGTCTAGTGTCTCCTCGAATCTGTCTTGCATCTCTTTGAATCTGTCTAGTGTCTCTTTGAATCTGTCTAGTGTCTCTTTGAATCTGCCTTGCATCCCTTTTTATCTGTCTAGTGTCTCCTTGAATCTGTCTTGCATCCCATTGAACCTGTCTAGTGTCTCTTTGAATCTGTATAGTGTCTCTTTGAATCTGCCTTGCATCCCTTTGAATCTGTCTAGTGTCTCTTTGAATCTGTCTTGCATCTCTTTGAATCTGTCTAGTGTCTCTTTGAATCTGCCTTGCATCCCTTTGAATCTGTCTAGTGTCTCTTTGAATCCGTCTAGTGTCTCTTTGAATCTGTCTAGTGTCTCTTTGAATCTGTCTACTGTCTCTTTTAATCTGTCTTGCATCTCTTTGAATCTGTCTTGCATCTCTTTGAATCTGTCTAGTGTCTCTTTGAATCTGTATAGTGTCTCTTTGAAACTGTCTTGCATCTCTTTGAATCTGTCTAGTGTCTCTTTGAATCTGTCTAGTGTCTCTTTGAATCTGCCTTGCATCCCTTTGAATCTGTCTAGTGTCTCTTTGAATCTGTCTAGTTTCTCTTTGAATCTGTCTTGTGTCTCTTTGAATCTGTCTACTGTCTCTTTGAATCTGTCTTGCATCTCTTTGAATCTGTCTTGCATCTCTTTGAATCTGTCTAGTGTCTCTTTGAATCTGTCTAGTGTCTCTTTGAATCTGCTTTGCATCCCTTTGAACTTGTCTAGTGTCTCTTTGAATCTTTCTTTGAATTAGTCTGGCATCTCTTTGAATCTGTCTAGTGTCTCTTTGAATCTGTCTAGTGTCCCTTTGAATCTGTCTAGTGTCTCTTTGAATCTGCCTTGCATCCCTTTTTATCTGTCTAGTGTCTCCTTGAATCTGTCTTGCATCCCTTTGAATCTGTCTAGTGTCTCTTTGAATCTGTCTAGTGTCCCTTTGAATCTGTCTAGTGTCTCTTTGAATCTGCCTTGCATCCCTTTTTATCTGTCTAGTGTATCCTTGATGTCTTGCATCCCTTTGAATCTGTCTAGTGTCTCTTTGAATCTGTCTAGTGTCCCTTTGAATCTGTCTAGTGTCTCTTTGAATCTGCCTTGCATCCCTTTTTATCTGTCTAGTGTCTCCTTGAATCTGTCTTGCATCCCTTTGAACCTGTCTAGTGTCTCTTTGAATCTTTCTTTGAATTTGTCTGGCATCTCTTTGAATCTGTCTAGTGTCTCTTTGAATCTGTCTAGTGTCCCTTTGAATCTGTCTAGTGTCTCTTTGAATCTGCCTTGCATCCCTTTTTATCTGTCTAGTGTCTCCTTGAATCTGTCTTGCATCCCTTTGAATCTGTCTAGTGTCTCTTTGAATCTGCTTTGCAGCCCTTTGAACATGTCTAGTGTCTCTTTGAATCTTTCTTTGAATTTTTCTGGCATCTCTTTCAATCTGTCTAGTGTCTCTTTGAATCTGTCTAGTGTCCCTTTGAATGTGTCTAGTGTCTCTTTTAATCTGCCTTGCATCCCTTTTTATCTGTCTAGTGTCTCCTTGAATCTGTCTTGCATCCCTTTGAATCAGTCTAGTGTCTCTTTGAATCTGTCTAGTGTCTCTTTGAATCTGTCTTGCATCTCTTTGAATCTGTCTAGTGTCTCTTTGAATCTGTCTAGTGTCTCTTTGAATCTGCCTTGCATCCCTTTGAATCTGTCTAGTGTCTCTTTGAATCTGTCTAGTGTCTCTTTGAATCTATCTAGTGTCTCTTTGAATCTGTCTACTGTCTCTTTGAATCTGTCTTGCATCTCTTTGAATCTGTCTAGTGTCTCTTTGAATCTGTCTAGTGTCTCTTTGAATCTGTCTAGTGTCTCTTTGAATCTGTCCACTGTCTCTTTGAATCTGTCTTGCATCTCTTTGAATCTGTCTTGCATCTCTTTGAATCTGTCTAGTGTCTCTTTGAATCTGTCTAGTGTCTCTTTGAATCTGTCTACTGTCTCTTTGAATCTGTCTTGCATCTCTTTGAATCTGTCTTGCATCTCTTTGAATCTGTCTAGTGTCTCTTTGAATCTGTCTAGTGTCTCTTTGAATCTGTCTTGCATCTCTTTGAATCTGTCTAGTGTCTCTTTGAATCTGTCTAGTGTCTCTTTGAATCTGCCTTGCATCCCTTTTTATCTGTCTAGTGTCTCCTTGAATCTGTCTTGCATCCCATTGAACCTGTCTAGTGTCTCTTTGAATCTTTCTTTGAATTTGTCTGGCATCTCTTTGAATCTGTCTAGTGTCTCTTTGAATCTGTCTAGTGTCCCTTTGAATCTGTCTAGTGTCTCTTTGAATCCGCCTTGCATCCCTTTTTATCTGTCTAGTGTCTCCTTGAATCTGTCTTGCATCCCTTTGAATCTGTCTAGTGTCTCTTTGAATCTGCTTTGCATCCCTTTGAACCTGTCTAGTGTCTCTTTGAATCTTTCTTTGAATTTGTCTGGCATCTCTTTCAATCTGTCTAGTGTCTCTTTGAATCTGTCTAGTGTCCCTTTGAATCTGTCTAGTGTCTCTTTGAATCTGCCTTGCATCCCTTTTTATCTGTCTAGTGTCTCCTTGAATCTGTCTTGCATCCCTTTGAATCAGTCTAGTGTCTCTTTGAATCTGTCTAGTGTCCCTTTGAATCTGTCTAGTGTCCCTTTGAATCTGTCTAGTGTCTCTTTGAATCCGCCTTGCATCCCTTTTTATCTGTCTACTGTCTCCTTGAATCTGTCTTGCATCCCTTTGAACCTGTCTAGTGTCTCTTTGAATCTGTATAGTTTCTATTTGAATCTGCCTTGCATCCCTTTGAATCTGTCTAGTGTCTCTTTGAATCTGTCTAGTGTCTCTTTGAATCTGTCTAGTGTCTCTTTGAATCTGTCTAGTGTCTCTTTGAATCTGTCTAGTGTCTCCTTTAATCTGTCAAGTGTCTCTTTGAATCTGTCTACTGTCCCTTTGAATCTGTCTTGCATCTCTTTTAATCTGTCTTGCATCTCTTTGAATCTGTCTAGTGTCTCTATGAATCTGTCTAGTGTCCCTTTGAATCTGTCTAGTGTCTCTTTGAATCTGCCTTGCATCCCTTTTTATCTGTCTAGTGTCTCTTTGAATCTGTCTAGTGTCTCTTTGAATCTGTCTAGTGTCTCTTTGAATCTGTCCACTGTCTCTTTGAATCTGTCTTGCATCTCTTTGAATCTGTCTTGCATCTCTTTGAATCTGTCTAGTGTCTCTTTGAATCTGTCTAGTGTCTCTTTGAATCTGTCTACTGTCTCTTTGAATCTGTCTTGCATCTCTTTGAATCTGTCTTGCATCTCTTTGAATCTGTCTAGTGTCTCTTTGAATCTGTCTAGTGTCTCCTCGAATCTGTCTTGCATCTCTTTGAATCTGTCTAGTGTCTCTTTGAATCTGTCTAGTGTCTCTTTGAATCTGCCTTGCATCCCTTTTTATCTGTCTAGTGTCTCCTTGAATCTGTCTTGCATCCCATTGAACCTGTCTAGTGTCTCTTTGAATCTGTCTAGTGTCTCTTTGAACTTGTCTAGTGTCTCTTTGAATCTGCCTTGCATCCCTTTGAATCTGTCTAGTGTCTCTTTGAATCTGTCTAGTGTCTCTTTGAATCTGCTTTGCATCCCTTTGAACCTGTCTAGTGTCTCTTTGAATCTTTCTTTGAATTTGTCTGGCATCTCTTTCAATCTGTCTAGTGTCTCTTTGAATCTGTCTACTGTCCCTTTGAATCTGTCTAGTGTCTCTTTGAATCTGCCTTGCATCCCTTTTTATCTGTCTAGTGTCTCCTTGAATCTGTCTTGCATCCCTTTGAATCTGTCTAGTGTCTCTTTGAATCTGCTTTGCAGCCCTTTGAACCTGTCTAGTGTCTCTTTGAATCTTTCTTTGAATTTTTCTGGCATCTCTTTCAATCTGTCTAGTGTCTCTTTGAATCTGTCTAGTGTCCCTTTGAATGTGTCTAGTGTCTCTTTGAATCTGCCTTGCATCCCTTTTTATCTGTCTAGTGTCTCCTTGAATCTGTCTTGCATCCCTTTGAATCAGTCTAGTGTCTCTTTGAATCTGTCTAGTGTCTCTTTGAATCTGTCTTGCATCTCTTTGAATCTGTCTAGTGTCTCTTTGAATCTGTCTAGTGTCTCTTTGAATCTGCCTTGCATCCCTTTGAATCTGACTAGTGTCTCTTTGAATCTGTCTAGTGTCTCTTTGAATCTATCTAGTGTCTCTTTGAATCTGTCTACTGTCTCTTTGAATCTGTCTTGCATCTCTTTGAATCTGTCTAGTGTCTCTTTGAATCTGTCTAGTGTCTCTTTGAATCTGTCTAGTGTCTCTTTGAATCTGTCCACTGTCTCTTTGAATCTGTCTTGCATCTCTTTGAATCTGTCTTGCATCTCTTTGAATCTGTCTTGCATCTCTTTGAATCTGTCTTGCATCTCTTTGAATCTGTCTAGTGTCTCTTTGAATCTGTCTAGTGTCTCTTTGAATCTGTCTTGCATCTCTTTGAATCTGTCTAGTGTCTCTTTGAATCTGTCTAGTGTCTCTTTGAATCTGCCTTGCATCCCTTTTTATCTGTCTAGTGTCTCCTTGAATCTGTCTTGCATCCCATTGATCTGTCTAGTGTCTCTTTGAATCTGTATAGTGTCTCTTTGAATCTGCCTTGCATCCCTTTGAATCTGTCTAGTGTCTCTTTGAATCTGTCTTGCATCTCTTTGAATCTGTCTAGTGTCTCTTTGAATCTGCCTTGCATCCCTTTGAATCTGTCTAGTGTCTCTTTGAATCCGTCTAGTGTCTCTTTGAATCTGTCTAGTGTCTCTTTGAATCTGTCTACTGTCTCTTTTAATCTGTCTTGCATCTCTTTGAATCTGTCTTGCATCTCTTTGAATCTGTCTAGTGTCTCTTTGAATCTGTCTAGTGTCTCTTTGAAACTGTCTTGCATCTCTTTGAAACTGTCTAGTGTCTCTTTGAATCTGTCTAGTGTCTCTTTGAATCTGCCTTGCATCCCTTTGAATCTGTCTAGTGTCTCTTTGAATCTGTCTAGTTTCTCTTTGAATCTGTCTAGTGTCTCTTTGAATCTGTCTACTGTCTCTTTGAATCTGTCTTGCATCTCTTTGAATCTGTCTTGCATCTCTTTGAATCTGTCTAGTGTCTCTTTGAATCTGTCTAGTGTCTCTTTGAATCTGTCTTGCATCTCTTTGAATCTGTCTAGTGTCTCTTTGAATCTGCTTTGCATCCCTTTGAACCTGTCTAGTGTCTCTTTGAATCTTTCTTTGAATTTGTCTGGCATCTCTTTCAATCTGTCTAGTGTCTCTTTGAATCTGTCTAGTGTCCCTTTGAATCTGTCTAGTGGCTCTTTGAATCTGCCTTGCATCCCTTTTTATCTGTCTAGTGTCTCCTTGAATCTGTCTTGCATCCCTTTGAACCTGTCTAGTGTCTCTTTGAATCTGTATAGTTTCTATTTGAATCTGCCTTGCATCCCTTTGAATCTGTCTAGTGTCTCTTTGAATCTGTCTAGTGTCTCTTTGAATCTGTCTAGTGTCTCTTTGAATCTGTCTAGTGTCTCTTTGAATCTGTCTAGTGTCTCTTTGAATCTGTCTAGTGTCTCTTTGAATCTGTCTACTGACTCTTTGAATCTGTCTTGCATCTCTTTTAATCTGTCTTGCATCTCTTTGAATCTGTCTAGTGTCTCTATGAATCTGTCTAGTGTCCCTTTGAATCTGTCTAGTGTCTCTTTGAATCTGCCTTGCATCCCTTTTTATCTGTCTAGTGTCTCTTTGAATCTGTCTAGTGTCTCTTTGAATCTGTCTAGTGTCTCTTTGAATCTGTCCACTGTCTCTTTGAATCTGTCTTGCATCTCTTTGAATCTGTCTTGCATCTCTTTGAATCTGTCTAGTGTCTCTTTGAATCTGTCTTGCATCTCTTTTAATCTGTCTAGTGTCTCTTTGAATCTGTCTACTGTCTCTTTGAATCTGTCTTGCATCTCTTTGAATCTGTCTTGCATCCCATTGAATCTGTCTAGTGTCTCTTTGAATCTGCCTTGCATCCCTTTTTATCTGTCTAGTGTCTCCTTGAATCTGTCTTGCATCCCTTTGAATCTGTCTAGTGTCTCTTTGAATCTGTCTAGTGTCCCTTTGAATCTGTCTAGTGTCTCTTTGAATCTGCCTTGCATCCCTTTTTATCTGTCTAGTGTCTCCTTGAATCTGTCTTGCATCCCTTTGAATCTGTCTAGTGTCTCTTTGAATCTGTCTAGTGTCCCTTTGAATCTGTCTAGTGTCTCTTTGAATCTGCCTTGCATCCCTTTTTATCCGTCTAGTGTCTCCTTGAATCTGTCTTGCATCCCTTTGAACCTGTCTAGTGTCTCTTTGAATCTTTCTTTGAATTTGTAAAAAGGGATGCAAGGCGGATTCAAAGAGACACTAGACCGATTCAAAGAGACACTAGACAGATTCAAAGAGACAGTAGACAGATTCAAAGAGACACTAGACAGATTCAAGGAGACACTAGACAGATTCAAAGAGACACTAGACAGATTCAAAGGGACACTAGACAGATTCAAAGAGTCTGTCTAGTGTCCCTTTGAATCTGTCTAGTGTCTCTTTGAATCCGCCTTGCATCCCTTTTTATCTGTCTAGTGTCTCTTTGAATCTGTCTACTGTCTCTTTGAATCTGTCTAGTGTCTCTTTGAATCGGTCTACTGTCTCTTTGAATCTGTCTTGCATCTCTTTGAATCTGTCTTGCATCTCTTTGAATCTGTCTAGTGTCTCTTTGAATCTGTCTAGTGTCTCCTTGAATCTGTCTTGCATCTCTTTGAATCTGTCTAGTGTCTCTTTGAATCTGTCTAGTGTCTCTTTGAATCTGCCTTGCATCCCTGTGAATCTGTCTAGTGTCTCTTTGAATCTGTCTAGTGTCTCTTTGAATCTGTCTAGTGTCTCTTTGAATCTGTCTTGCATCTCTTTTAATCTGTCTAGTGTCTCTTTGAATCTGTCTACTGTCTCTTTTAATCTGTCTTGCATCTCTTTGAATCTGTCTTGCATCCCATTGAATCTGTCTAGTGTCTCTTTGAATCTGCCTTGCATCCCTTTTTATCTGTCTAGTGTCTCCTTGAATCTGTCTTGCATCCCTTTGAATCTGTCTAGTGTCTCTTTGAATCTGTCTAGTGTCCCTTTGAATCTGTCTAGTGTCTCTTTGAATCTGCCTTGCATCCCTTTTTATCTGTCTAGTGTCTCCTTGAATCTGTCTTGCATCCCTTTGAATCTGTCTAGTGTCTCTTTGAATCTTTCTAGTGTCCCTTTGAATCTGTCTAGTGTCTCTTTGAATCTGCCTTGCATCCCTTTTTATCCGTCTAGTGTCTCCTTGAATCTGTCTTGCATCCCTTTGAACCTGTCTAGTGTCTCTTTGAATCTTTCTTTGAATTTGTCTGGCATCTCTTTGAATCTGTCTAGTGTCTCTTTGAATCTGTCTAGTGTCCCTTTGAATCTGTCTAGTGTCTCTTTGAATCCGCCTTGCATCCCTTTTTATCTGTCTAGTGTCTCCTTGAATCTGTCTTGCATCCCTTTGAATCTGTCTAGTGTCTCTTTGAATCTGCTTTGCATCCCTTTGAACCTGTCTAGTGTCTCTTTGAATCTTTCTTTGAATTTGTCTGGCATCTCTTTCAATCTGTCTAGTGTCTCTTTGAATCTGTCTAGTGTCCCTTTTAATCTGTCTAGTGTCTCTTTTAATCTGCCTTGAATCCCTTTTTATCTGTCTAGTGTCTCCTTGAATCTGTCTTGCATCCCTTTGAATCAGTCTAGTGTCTCTTTGAATCTGTCTAGTGTCCCTTTGAATCTGTCTAGTGTCTCTTTGAATCTGCCTTGCATCCCTTTTTATCTGTCTAGTGTCTCCTTGAATCTGTCTTGCATTCCTTTGAACCTGTCTAGTGTCTCTTTGAATCTTTCTTTGAATTTGTCTGGCATCTCTTTTAATCTATCTAGTGTCTCTTTGAATCTGTCTAGTGTCCCTTTGAATCTGTCTAGTGTCTCTTTGAATCTGCCTTGCATCCCTTTTTATCTGTCTAGTGTCTCCTTGAATCTGTCTTGCATCCCTTTGAATCTGTCTAGTGTCTCTTTGAATCTGCTTTGCATCCCTTTGAACCTGTCTAGTCTCTCTTTGAATCTTTCTTTGAATTTGTCTGGCATCTCTTTCAATCTGTCTAGTGTCTCTTTGAATCCGTCTAGTGTCTCTTTGAATCTGTCTTGTGTCTCTTTGAATCTGTATACTGTCTCTTTGAATCTGTCTTGCATCTCTTTGAATCTGTCTTGCATCTCTTTGAATCTGTCTAGTGTCTCTTTGAATCTGTCTAGTGTCTCTTTGAATCTGTCTTGGATCTCTTTTAATCTGTCTAGTGTCTCTTTGAATCTGTCTACTGTCTCTTTGAATCTGTCTTGCATCTCTTTGAATCTGTCTTGCATCCCTTTGAATCTGTCTAGTGTCTCTTTGAATCTGCCTTGCATCCCTTTTTATCTGTCTAGTGTCTCCTTGAATCTGTCTTGCATCCCTTTGAATCTGTCTAGTGTCTCTTTGAATCTGTCTAGTGTCCCTTTGAATCTGTCTAGTGTCTCTTTGAATCTGCCTTGCATCCCTTTTTATCCGTCTAGTGTCTCCTTGAATCCGTCTTGCATCCCTTTGAACCTGTCTAGTGTCTCTTTGAATCTTTCTTTGAATTTGTCTGGCATCTCTTTGAATCTGTCTAGTGTCTCTTTGAATCTGTCTAGTGTCCCTTTGAATCTGTCTAGTGTCTCTTTGAATCCGCCTTGCATCCCTTTTTATCTGTCTAGTGTCTCTTTGAATCTGTCTACTGTCTCTTTGAATCTGTCTAGTGTCTCTTTGAATCGGTCTACTGTCTCTTTGAATCTGTCTTGCATCTCTTTGAATCTGTCTTGCATCTCTTTGAATCTGTCTAGTGTCTCTTTGAATCTGTCTAGTGTCTCCTTGAATCTGTCTTGCATCTCTGTGAATCTGTCTAGTGTCTCTTTGAATCTGTCTAGTGTCTCTTTGAATCTGCCTTGCATCCCTGTGAATCTGTCTAGTGTCTCTTTGAATCTGTCTAGTGTCTCTTTGAATCTGTCTAGTGTCTCTTTGAATCTGTCTTGCATCTCTTTTAATCTGTCTAGTGTCTCTTTGAATCTGTCTACTGTCTCTTTTAATCTGTCTTGCATCTCTTTGAATCTGTCTTGCATCCCATTGAATCTGTCTAGTGTCTCTTTGAATCTGCCTTTTATCCCTTTTTATCTGTCTAGTGTCTCCTTGAATCTGTCTTGCATCCCTTTGAATCTGTCTAGTGTCTCTTTGAATCTGTCTTGCATCTCTTTGAATCTGTCTTGCATCCCTTTGAATCTGTCTAGTGTCTCTTTGAATCTGCCTTGCATCCCTTTTTATCTGTCTAGTGTCTCTTTGAATCTGTCTTGCATCCCTTTGAATCTGTCTAGTGTCTCTTTGAATCTGTCTAGTGTCCCTTTGAATCTGTCTTGTGTCTCTTTGAATCTGTCTACTGTCTCTTTGAATCTGTCTTGCATCTCTTTGAATCTGTCTTGCATCTCTTTGAATCTGTCTAGTGTCTCTTTGAATCTGTCTAGTGTCTCTTTGAATCTGTCTTGGATCTCTTTTAATCTGTCTAGTGTCTCTTTGAATCTGTCTACTGTCTCTTTGAATCTGTCTTGCATCTCTTTGAATCTGTCTTGCATCCCTTTGAATCTGTCTAGTGTCTCTTTGAATCTGTCTAGTGTCTCTTTGAATCTGTCTAGTGTCTCTTTGAATCTGTCTAGTGTCTCCTTTAATCTGTCAAGTGTCTCTTTGAATCTGTCTACTGTCCCTTTGAATCTGTCTTGCATCTCTTTTAATCTGTCTTGCATCTCTTTGAATCTGTCTAGTGTCTCTATGAATCTGTCTAGTGTCCCTTTGAATCTGTCTAGTGTCTCTTTGAATCTGCCTTGCATCCCTTTTTATCTGTCTAGTGTCTCTTTGAATCTGTCTAGTGTCTCTTTGAATCTGTCTAGTGTCTCTTTGAATCTGTCCACTGTCTCTTTGAATCTGTCTTGCATCTCTTTGAATCTGTCTTGCATCTCTTTGAATCTGTCTAGTGTCTCTTTGAATCTGTCTAGTGTCTCTTTGAATCTGTCTACTGTCTCTTTGAATCTGTCTTGCATCTCTTTGAATCTGTCTTGCATCTCTTTGAATCTGTCTAGTGTCTCTTTGAATCTGTCTAGTGTCTCCTCGAATCTGTCTTGCATCTCTTTGAATCTGTCTAGTGTCTCTTTGAATCTGTCTAGTGTCTCTTTGAATCTGCCTTGCATCCCTTTTTATCTGTCTAGTGTCTCCTTGAATCTGTCTTGCATCCCATTGAACCTGTCTAGTGTCTCTTTGAATCTGTATAGTGTCTCTTTGAATCTGCCTTGCATCCCTTTGAATCTGTCTAGTGTCTCTTTGAATCTGTCTTGCATCTCTTTGAATCTGTCTAGTGTCTCTTTGAATCTGCCTTGCATCCCTTTGAATCTGTCTAGTGTCTCTTTGAATCCGTCTAGTGTCTCTTTGAATCTGTCTAGTGTCTCTTTGAATCTGTCTACTGTCTCTTTTAATCTGTCTTGCATCTCTTTGAATCTGTCTTGCATCTCTTTGAATCTGTCTAGTGTCTCTTTGAATCTGTATAGTGTCTCTTTGAAACTGTCTTGCATCTCTTTGAATCTGTCTAGTGTCTCTTTGAATCTGTCTAGTGTCTCTTTGAATCTGCCTTGCATCCCTTTGAATCTGTCTAGTGTCTCTTTGAATCTGTCTAGTTTCTCTTTGAATCTGTCTTGTGTCTCTTTGAATCTGTCTACTGTCTCTTTGAATCTGTCTTGCATCTCTTTGAATCTGTCTTGCATCTCTTTGAATCTGTCTAGTGTCTCTTTGAATCTGTCTAGTGTCTCTTTGAATCTGCTTTGCATCCCTTTGAACTTGTCTAGTGTCTCTTTGAATCTTTCTTTGAATTAGTCTGGCATCTCTTTGAATCTGTCTAGTGTCTCTTTGAATCTGTCTAGTGTCCCTTTGAATCTGTCTAGTGTCTCTTTGAATCTGCCTTGCATCCCTTTTTATCTGTCTAGTGTCTCCTTGAATCTGTCTTGCATCCCTTTGAATCTGTCTAGTGTCTCTTTGAATCTGTCTAGTGTCCCTTTGAATCTGTCTAGTGTCTCTTTGAATCTGCCTTGCATCCCTTTTTATCTGTCTAGTGTATCCTTGATGTCTTGCATCCCTTTGAATCTGTCTAGTGTCTCTTTGAATCTGTCTAGTGTCCCTTTGAATCTGTCTAGTGTCTCTTTGAATCTGCCTTGCATCCCTTTTTATCTGTCTAGTGTCTCCTTGAATCTGTCTTGCATCCCTTTGAACCTGTCTAGTGTCTCTTTGAATCTTTCTTTGAATTTGTCTGGCATCTCTTTGAATCTGTCTAGTGTCTCTTTGAATCTGTCTAGTGTCCCTTTGAATCTGTCTAGTGTCTCTTTGAATCTGCCTTGCATCCCTTTTTATCTGTCTAGTGTCTCCTTGAATCTGTCTTGCATCCCTTTGAATCTGTCTAGTGTCTCTTTGAATCTGCTTTGCAGCCCTTTGAACATGTCTAGTGTCTCTTTGAATCTTTCTTTGAATTTTTCTGGCATCTCTTTCAATCTGTCTAGTGTCTCTTTGAATCTGTCTAGTGTCCCTTTGAATGTGTCTAGTGTCTCTTTTAATCTGCCTTGCATCCCTTTTTATCTGTCTAGTGTCTCCTTGAATCTGTCTTGCATCCCTTTGAATCAGTCTAGTGTCTCTTTGAATCTGTCTAGTGTCTCTTTGAATCTGTCTTGCATCTCTTTGAATCTGTCTAGTGTCTCTTTGAATCTGTCTAGTGTCTCTTTGAATCTGCCTTGCATCCCTTTGAATCTGTCTAGTGTCTCTTTGAATCTGTCTAGTGTCTCTTTGAATCTATCTAGTGTCTCTTTGAATCTGTCTACTGTCTCTTTGAATCTGTCTTGCATCTCTTTGAATCTGTCTAGTGTCTCTTTGAATCTGTTTAGTGTCTCTTTGAATCTGTCTAGTGTCTCTTTGAATCTGTCCACTGTCTCTTTGAATCTGTCTTGCATCTCTTTGAATCTGTCTTGCATCTCTTTGAATCTGTCTAGTGTCTCTTTGAATCTGTCTAGTGTCTCTTTGAATCTGTCTACTGTCTCTTTGAATCTGTCTTGCATCTCTTTGAATCTGTCTTGCATCTCTTTGAATCTGTCTAGTGTCTCTTTGAATCTGTCTAGTGTCTCTTTGAATCTGTCTTGCATCTCTTTGAATCTGTCTAGTGTCTCTTTGAATCTGTCTAGTGTCTCTTTGAATCTGCCTTGCATCCCTTTTTATCTGTCTAGTGTCTCCTTGAATCTGTCTTGCATCCCATTGAACCTGTCTAGTGTCTCTTTGAATCTTTCTTTGAATTTGTCTGGCATCTCTTTGAATCTGTCTAGTGTCTCTTTGAATCTGTCTAGTGTCCCTTTGAATCTGTCTAGTGTCTCTTTGAATCCGCCTTGCATCCCTTTTTATCTGTCTAGTGTCTCCTTGAATCTGTCTTGCATCCCTTTGAATCTGTCTAGTGTCTCTTTGAATCTGCTTTGCATCCCTTTGAACCTGTCTAGTGTCTCTTTGAATCTTTCTTTGAATTTGTCTGGCATCTCTTTCAATCTGTCTAGTGTCTCTTTGAATCTGTCTAGTGTCCCTTTGAATCTGTCTAGTGTCTCTTTGAATCTGCCTTGCATCCCTTTTTATCTGTCTAGTGTCTCCTTGAATCTGTCTTGCATCCCTTTGAATCAGTCTAGTGTCTCTTTGAATCTGTCTAGTGTCCCTTTGAATCTGTCTAGTGTCCCTTTGAATCTGTCTAGTGTCTCTTTGAATCCGCCTTGCATCCCTTTTTATCTGTCTACTGTCTCCTTGAATCTGTCTTGCATCCCTTTGAACCTGTCTAGTGTCTCTTTGAATCTGTATAGTTTCTATTTGAATCTGCCTTGCATCCCTTTGAATCTGTCTAGTGTCTCTTTGAATCTGTCTAGTGTCTCTTTGAATCTGTCTAGTGTCTCTTTGAATCTGTCTAGTGTCTCTTTGAATCTGTCTAGTGTCTCCTTTAATCTGTCAAGTGTCTCTTTGAATCTGTCTACTGTCCCTTTGAATCTGTCTTGCATCTCTTTTAATCTGTCTTGCATCTCTTTGAATCTGTCTAGTGTCTCTATGAATCTGTCTAGTGTCCCTTTGAATCTGTCTAGTGTCTCTTTGAATCTGCCTTGCATCCCTTTTTATCTGTCTAGTGTCTCTTTGAATCTGTCTAGTGTCTCTTTGAATCTGTCTAGTGTCTCTTTGAATCTGTCCACTGTCTCTTTGAATCTGTCTTGCATCTCTTTGAATCTGTCTTGCATCTCTTTGAATCTGTCTAGTGTCTCTTTGAATCTGTCTAGTGTCTCTTTGAATCTGTCTACTGTCTCTTTGAATCTGTCTTGCATCTCTTTGAATCTGTCTAGTGTCTCTTTGAATCTGCCTTGCATCCCTTTGAATCTGTCTAGTGTCTCTTTGAATCCGTCTAGTGTCTCTTTGAATCTGTCTAGTGTCTCTTTGAATCTGTCTACTGTCTCTTTTAATCTGTCTTGCATCTCTTTGAATCTGTCTTGCATCTCTTTGAATCTGTCTAGTGTCTCTTTGAATCTGTATAGTGTCTCTTTGAAACTGTCTTGCATCTCTTTGAATCTGTCTAGTGTCTCTTTGAATCTGTCTAGTGTCTCTTTGAATCTGCCTTGCATCCCTTTGAATCTGTCTAGTGTCTCTTTGAATCTGTCTAGTTTCTCTTTGAATCTGTCTTGTGTCTCTTTGAATCTGTCTACTGTCTCTTTGAATCTGTCTTGCATCTCTTTGAATCTGTCTTGCATCTCTTTGAATCTGTCTAGTGTCTCTTTGAATCTGTCTAGTGTCTCTTTGAATCTGCTTTGCATCCCTTTGAACTTGTCTAGTGTCTCTTTGAATCTTTCTTTGAATTAGTCTGGCATCTCTTTGAATCTGTCTAGTGTCTCTTTGAATCTGTCTAGTGTCCCTTTGAATCTGTCTAGTGTCTCTTTGAATCTGCCTTGCATCCCTTTTTATCTGTCTAGTGTCTCCTTGAATCTGTCTTGCATCCCTTTGAATCTGTCTAGTGTCTCTTTGAATCTGTCTAGTGTCCCTTTGAATCTGTCTAGTGTCTCTTTGAATCTGCCTTGCATCCCTTTTTATCTGTCTAGTGTATCCTTGATGTCTTGCATCCCTTTGAATCTGTCTAGTGTCTCTTTGAATCTGTCTAGTGTCCCTTTGAATCTGTCTAGTGTCTCTTTGAATCTGCCTTGCATCCCTTTTTATCTGTCTAGTGTCTCCTTGAATCTGTCTTGCATCCCTTTGAACCTGTCTAGTGTCTCTTTGAATCTTTCTTTGAATTTGTCTGGCATCTCTTTGAATCTGTCTAGTGTCTCTTTGAATCTGTCTAGTGTCCCTTTGAATCTGTCTAGTGTCTCTTTGAATCTGCCTTGCATCCCTTTTTATCTGTCTAGTGTCTCCTTGAATCTGTCTTGCATCCCTTTGAATCTGTCTAGTGTCTCTTTGAATCTGCTTTGCAGCCCTTTGAACATGTCTAGTGTCTCTTTGAATCTTTCTTTGAATTTTTCTGGCATCTCTTTCAATCTGTCTAGTGTCTCTTTGAATCTGTCTAGTGTCCCTTTGAATGTGTCTAGTGTCTCTTTTAATCTGCCTTGCATCCCTTTTTATCTGTCTAGTGTCTCCTTGAATCTGTCTTGCATCCCTTTGAATCAGTCTAGTGTCTCTTTGAATCTGTCTAGTGTCTCTTTGAATCTGTCTTGCATCTCTTTGAATCTGTCTAGTGTCTCTTTGAATCTGTCTAGTGTCTCTTTGAATCTGCCTTGCATCCCTTTGAATCTGTCTAGTGTCTCTTTGAATCTGTCTAGTGTCTCTTTGAATCTATCTAGTGTCTCTTTGAATCTGTCTACTGTCTCTTTGAATCTGTCTTGCATCTCTTTGAATCTGTCTAGTGTCTCTTTGAATCTGTTTAGTGTCTCTTTGAATCTGTCTAGTGTCTCTTTGAATCTGTCCACTGTCTCTTTGAATCTGTCTTGCATCTCTTTGAATCTGTCTTGCATCTCTTTGAATCTGTCTAGTGTCTCTTTGAATCTGTCTAGTGTCTCTTTGAATCTGTCTACTGTCTCTTTGAATCTGTCTTGCATCTCTTTGAATCTGTCTTGCATCTCTTTGAATCTGTCTAGTGTCTCTTTGAATCTGTCTAGTGTCTCTTTGAATCTGTCTTGCATCTCTTTGAATCTGTCTAGTGTCTCTTTGAATCTGTCTAGTGTCTCTTTGAATCTGCCTTGCATCCCTTTTTATCTGTCTAGTGTCTCCTTGAATCTGTCTTGCATCCCATTGAACCTGTCTAGTGTCTCTTTGAATCTTTCTTTGAATTTGTCTGGCATCTCTTTGAATCTGTCTAGTGTCTCTTTGAATCTGTCTAGTGTCCCTTTGAATCTGTCTAGTGTCTCTTTGAATCCGCCTTGCATCCCTTTTTATCTGTCTAGTGTCTCCTTGAATCTGTCTTGCATCCCTTTGAATCTGTCTAGTGTCTCTTTGAATCTGCTTTGCATCCCTTTGAACCTGTCTAGTGTCTCTTTGAATCTTTCTTTGAATTTGTCTGGCATCTCTTTCAATCTGTCTAGTGTCTCTTTGAATCTGTCTAGTGTCCCTTTGAATCTGTCTAGTGTCTCTTTGAATCTGCCTTGCATCCCTTTTTATCTGTCTAGTGTCTCCTTGAATCTGTCTTGCATCCCTTTGAATCAGTCTAGTGTCTCTTTGAATCTGTCTAGTGTCCCTTTGAATCTGTCTAGTGTCCCTTTGAATCTGTCTAGTGTCTCTTTGAATCCGCCTTGCATCCCTTTTTATCTGTCTACTGTCTCCTTGAATCTGTCTTGCATCCCTTTGAACCTGTCTAGTGTCTCTTTGAATCTGTATAGTTTCTATTTGAATCTGCCTTGCATCCCTTTGAATCTGTCTAGTGTCTCTTTGAATCTGTCTAGTGTCTCTTTGAATCTGTCTAGTGTCTCTTTGAATCTGTCTAGTGTCTCTTTGAATCTGTCTAGTGTCTCCTTTAATCTGTCAAGTGTCTCTTTGAATCTGTCTACTGTCCCTTTGAATCTGTCTTGCATCTCTTTTAATCTGTCTTGCATCTCTTTGAATCTGTCTAGTGTCTCTATGAATCTGTCTAGTGTCCCTTTGAATCTGTCTAGTGTCTCTTTGAATCTGCCTTGCATCCCTTTTTATCTGTCTAGTGTCTCTTTGAATCTGTCTAGTGTCTCTTTGAATCTGTCTAGTGTCTCTTTGAATCTGTCCACTGTCTCTTTGAATCTGTCTTGCATCTCTTTGAATCTGTCTTGCATCTCTTTGAATCTGTCTAGTGTCTCTTTGAATCTGTCTAGTGTCTCTTTGAATCTGTCTACTGTCTCTTTGAATCTGTCTTGCATCTCTTTGAATCTGTCTTGCATCTCTTTGAATCTGTCTAGTGTCTCTTTGAATCTGTCTAGTGTCTCCTCGAATCTGTCTTGCATCTCTTTGAATCTGTCTAGTGTCTCTTTGAATCTGTCTAGTGTCTCTTTGAATCTGCCTTGCATCCCTTTTTATCTGTCTAGTGTCTCCTTGAATCTGTCTTGCATCCCATTGAACCTGTCTAGTGTCTCTTTGAATCTGTCTAGTGTCTCTTTGAACTTGTCTAGTGTCTCTTTGAATCTGCCTTGCATCCCTTTGAATCTGTCTAGTGTCTCTTTGAATCTGTCTAGTGTCTCTTTGAATCTGCTTTGCATCCCTTTGAACCTGTCTAGTGTCTCTTTGAATCTTTCTTTGAATTTGTCTGGCATCTCTTTCAATCTGTCTAGTGTCTCTTTGAATCTGTCTACTGTCCCTTTGAATCTGTCTAGTGTCTCTTTGAATCTGCCTTGCATCCCTTTTTATCTGTCTAGTGTCTCCTTGAATCTGTCTTGCATCCCTTTGAATCTGTCTAGTGTCTCTTTGAATCTGCTTTGCAGCCCTTTGAACCTGTCTAGTGTCTCTTTGAATCTTTCTTTGAATTTTTCTGGCATCTCTTTCAATCTGTCTAGTGTCTCTTTGAATCTGTCTAGTGTCCCTTTGAATGTGTCTAGTGTCTCTTTGAATCTGCCTTGCATCCCTTTTTATCTGTCTAGTGTCTCCTTGAATCTGTCTTGCATCCCTTTGAATCAGTCTAGTGTCTCTTTGAATCTGTCTAGTGTCTCTTTGAATCTGTCTTGCATCTCTTTGAATCTGTCTAGTGTCTCTTTGAATCTGTCTAGTGTCTCTTTGAATCTGCCTTGCATCCCTTTGAATCTGACTAGTGTCTCTTTGAATCTGTCTAGTGTCTCTTTGAATCTATCTAGTGTCTCTTTGAATCTGTCTACTGTCTCTTTGAATCTGTCTTGCATCTCTTTGAATCTGTCTAGTGTCTCTTTGAATCTGTCTAGTGTCTCTTTGAATCTGTCTAGTGTCTCTTTGAATCTGTCCACTGTCTCTTTGAATCTGTCTTGCATCTCTTTGAATCTGTCTTGCATCTCTTTGAATCTGTCTTGCATCTCTTTGAATCTGTCTTGCATCTCTTTGAATCTGTCTAGTGTCTCTTTGAATCTGTCTAGTGTCTCTTTGAATCTGTCTTGCATCTCTTTGAATCTGTCTAGTGTCTCTTTGAATCTGTCTAGTGTCTCTTTGAATCTGCCTTGCATCCCTTTTTATCTGTCTAGTGTCTCCTTGAATCTGTCTTGCATCCCATTGATCTGTCTAGTGTCTCTTTGAATCTGTATAGTGTCTCTTTGAATCTGCCTTGCATCCCTTTGAATCTGTCTAGTGTCTCTTTGAATCTGTCTTGCATCTCTTTGAATCTGTCTAGTGTCTCTTTGAATCTGCCTTGCATCCCTTTGAATCTGTCTAGTGTCTCTTTGAATCCGTCTAGTGTCTCTTTGAATCTGTCTAGTGTCTCTTTGAATCTGTCTACTGTCTCTTTTAATCTGTCTTGCATCTCTTTGAATCTGTCTTGCATCTCTTTGAATCTGTCTAGTGTCTCTTTGAATCTGTCTAGTGTCTCTTTGAAACTGTCTTGCATCTCTTTGAAACTGTCTAGTGTCTCTTTGAATCTGTCTAGTGTCTCTTTGAATCTGCCTTGCATCCCTTTGAATCTGTCTAGTGTCTCTTTGAATCTGTCTAGTTTCTCTTTGAATCTGTCTAGTGTCTCTTTGAATCTGTCTACTGTCTCTTTGAATCTGTCTTGCATCTCTTTGAATCTGTCTTGCATCTCTTTGAATCTGTCTAGTGTCTCTTTGAATCTGTCTAGTGTCTCTTTGAATCTGTCTTGCATCTCTTTGAATCTGTCTAGTGTCTCTTTGAATCTGCTTTGCATCCCTTTGAACCTGTCTAGTGTCTCTTTGAATCTTTCTTTGAATTTGTCTGGCATCTCTTTCAATCTGTCTAGTGTCTCTTTGAATCTGTCTAGTGTCCCTTTGAATCTGTCTAGTGGCTCTTTGAATCTGCCTTGCATCCCTTTTTATCTGTCTAGTGTCTCCTTGAATCTGTCTTGCATCCCTTTGAACCTGTCTAGTGTCTCTTTGAATCTGTATAGTTTCTATTTGAATCTGCCTTGCATCCCTTTGAATCTGTCTAGTGTCTCTTTGAATCTGTCTAGTGTCTCTTTGAATCTGTCTAGTGTCTCTTTGAATCTGTCTAGTGTCTCTTTGAATCTGTCTAGTGTCTCTTTGAATCTGTCTAGTGTCTCTTTGAATCTGTCTACTGACTCTTTGAATCTGTCTTGCATCTCTTTTAATCTGTCTTGCATCTCTTTGAATCTGTCTAGTGTCTCTATGAATCTGTCTAGTGTCCCTTTGAATCTGTCTAGTGTCTCTTTGAATCTGCCTTGCATCCCTTTTTATCTGTCTAGTGTCTCTTTGAATCTGTCTAGTGTCTCTTTGAATCTGTCTAGTGTCTCTTTGAATCTGTCCACTGTCTCTTTGAATCTGTCTTGCATCTCTTTGAATCTGTCTTGCATCTCTTTGAATCTGTCTAGTGTCTCTTTGAATCTGTCTTGCATCTCTTTTAATCTGTCTAGTGTCTCTTTGAATCTGTCTACTGTCTCTTTGAATCTGTCTTGCATCTCTTTGAATCTGTCTTGCATCCCATTGAATCTGTCTAGTGTCTCTTTGAATCTGCCTTGCATCCCTTTTTATCTGTCTAGTGTCTCCTTGAATCTGTCTTGCATCCCTTTGAATCTGTCTAGTGTCTCTTTGAATCTGTCTAGTGTCCCTTTGAATCTGTCTAGTGTCTCTTTGAATCTGCCTTGCATCCCTTTTTATCTGTCTAGTGTCTCCTTGAATCTGTCTTGCATCCCTTTGAATCTGTCTAGTGTCTCTTTGAATCTGTCTAGTGTCCCTTTGAATCTGTCTAGTGTCTCTTTGAATCTGCCTTGCATCCCTTTTTATCCGTCTAGTGTCTCCTTGAATCTGTCTTGCATCCCTTTGAACCTGTCTAGTGTCTCTTTGAATCTTTCTTTGAATTTGTAAAAAGGGATGCAAGGCGGATTCAAAGAGACACTAGACCGATTCAAAGAGACACTAGACAGATTCAAAGAGACAGTAGACAGATTCAAAGAGACACTAGACAGATTCAAGGAGACACTAGACAGATTCAAAGAGACACTAGACAGATTCAAAGGGACACTAGACAGATTCAAAGAGTCTGTCTAGTGTCCCTTTGAATCTGTCTAGTGTCTCTTTGAATCCGCCTTGCATCCCTTTTTATCTGTCTAGTGTCTCTTTGAATCTGTCTACTGTCTCTTTGAATCTGTCTAGTGTCTCTTTGAATCGGTCTACTGTCTCTTTGAATCTGTCTTGCATCTCTTTGAATCTGTCTTGCATCTCTTTGAATCTGTCTAGTGTCTCTTTGAATCTGTCTAGTGTCTCCTTGAATCTGTCTTGCATCTCTTTGAATCTGTCTAGTGTCTCTTTGAATCTGTCTAGTGTCTCTTTGAATCTGCCTTGCATCCCTGTGAATCTGTCTAGTGTCTCTTTGAATCTGTCTAGTGTCTCTTTGAATCTGTCTAGTGTCTCTTTGAATCTGTCTTGCATCTCTTTTAATCTGTCTAGTGTCTCTTTGAATCTGTCTACTGTCTCTTTTAATCTGTCTTGCATCTCTTTGAATCTGTCTTGCATCCCATTGAATCTGTCTAGTGTCTCTTTGAATCTGCCTTGCATCCCTTTTTATCTGTCTAGTGTCTCCTTGAATCTGTCTTGCATCCCTTTGAATCTGTCTAGTGTCTCTTTGAATCTGTCTAGTGTCCCTTTGAATCTGTCTAGTGTCTCTTTGAATCTGCCTTGCATCCCTTTTTATCTGTCTAGTGTCTCCTTGAATCTGTCTTGCATCCCTTTGAATCTGTCTAGTGTCTCTTTGAATCTTTCTAGTGTCCCTTTGAATCTGTCTAGTGTCTCTTTGAATCTGCCTTGCATCCCTTTTTATCCGTCTAGTGTCTCCTTGAATCTGTCTTGCATCCCTTTGAACCTGTCTAGTGTCTCTTTGAATCTTTCTTTGAATTTGTCTGGCATCTCTTTGAATCTGTCTAGTGTCTCTTTGAATCTGTCTAGTGTCCCTTTGAATCTGTCTAGTGTCTCTTTGAATCCGCCTTGCATCCCTTTTTATCTGTCTAGTGTCTCCTTGAATCTGTCTTGCATCCCTTTGAATCTGTCTAGTGTCTCTTTGAATCTGCTTTGCATCCCTTTGAACCTGTCTAGTGTCTCTTTGAATCTTTCTTTGAATTTGTCTGGCATCTCTTTCAATCTGTCTAGTGTCTCTTTGAATCTGTCTAGTGTCCCTTTTAATCTGTCTAGTGTCTCTTTTAATCTGCCTTGAATCCCTTTTTATCTGTCTAGTGTCTCCTTGAATCTGTCTTGCATCCCTTTGAATCAGTCTAGTGTCTCTTTGAATCTGTCTAGTGTCCCTTTGAATCTGTCTAGTGTCTCTTTGAATCTGCCTTGCATCCCTTTTTATCTGTCTAGTGTCTCCTTGAATCTGTCTTGCATTCCTTTGAACCTGTCTAGTGTCTCTTTGAATCTTTCTTTGAATTTGTCTGGCATCTCTTTTAATCTATCTAGTGTCTCTTTGAATCTGTCTAGTGTCCCTTTGAATCTGTCTAGTGTCTCTTTGAATCTGCCTTGCATCCCTTTTTATCTGTCTAGTGTCTCCTTGAATCTGTCTTGCATCCCTTTGAATCTGTCTAGTGTCTCTTTGAATCTGCTTTGCATCCCTTTGAACCTGTCTAGTCTCTCTTTGAATCTTTCTTTGAATTTGTCTGGCATCTCTTTCAATCTGTCTAGTGTCTCTTTGAATCCGTCTAGTGTCTCTTTGAATCTGTCTTGTGTCTCTTTGAATCTGTCTACTGTCTCTTTGAATCTGTCTTGCATCTCTTTGAATCTGTCTTGCATCTCTTTGAATCTGTCTAGTGTCTCTTTGAATCTGTCTAGTGTCTCTTTGAATCTGTCTTGGATCTCTTTTAATCTGTCTAGTGTCTCTTTGAATCTGTCTACTGTCTCTTTGAATCTGTCTTGCATCTCTTTGAATCTGTCTTGCATCCCTTTGAATCTGTCTAGTGTCTCTTTGAATCTGCCTTGCATCCCTTTTTATCTGTCTAGTGTCTCCTTGAATCTGTCTTGCATCCCTTTGAATCTGTCTAGTGTCTCTTTGAATCTGTCTAGTGTCCCTTTGAATCTGTCTAGTGTCTCTTTGAATCTGCCTTGCATCCCTTTTTATCCGTCTAGTGTCTCCTTGAATCCGTCTTGCATCCCTTTGAACCTGTCTAGTGTCTCTTTGAATCTTTCTTTGAATTTGTCTGGCATCTCTTTGAATCTGTCTAGTGTCTCTTTGAATCTGTCTAGTGTCCCTTTGAATCTGTCTAGTGTCTCTTTGAATCCGCCTTGCATCCCTTTTTATCTGTCTAGTGTCTCTTTGAATCTGTCTACTGTCTCTTTGAATCTGTCTAGTGTCTCTTTGAATCGGTCTACTGTCTCTTTGAATCTGTCTTGCATCTCTTTGAATCTGTCTTGCATCTCTTTGAATCTGTCTAGTGTCTCTTTGAATCTGTCTAGTGTCTCCTTGAATCTGTCTTGCATCTCTGTGAATCTGTCTAGTGTCTCTTTGAATCTGTCTAGTGTCTCTTTGAATCTGCCTTGCATCCCTGTGAATCTGTCTAGTGTCTCTTTGAATCTGTCTAGTGTCTCTTTGAATCTGTCTAGTGTCTCTTTGAATCTGTCTTGCATCTCTTTTAATCTGTCTAGTGTCTCTTTGAATCTGTCTACTGTCTCTTTTAATCTGTCTTGCATCTCTTTGAATCTGTCTTGCATCCCATTGAATCTGTCTAGTGTCTCTTTGAATCTGCCTTTTATCCCTTTTTATCTGTCTAGTGTCTCCTTGAATCTGTCTTGCATCCCTTTGAATCTGTCTAGTGTCTCTTTGAATCTGTCTTGCATCTCTTTGAATCTGTCTTGCATCCCTTTGAATCTGTCTAGTGTCTCTTTGAATCTGCCTTGCATCCCTTTTTATCTGTCTAGTGTCTCCTTGAATCTGTCTTGCATCCCTTTGAATCTGTCTAGTGTCTCTTTGAATCTGTCTAGTGTCCCTTTGAATCTGTCTTGTGTCTCTTTGAATCTGTCTACTGTCTCTTTGAATCTGTCTTGCATCTCTTTGAATCTGTCTTGCATCTCTTTGAATCTGTCTAGTGTCTCTTTGAATCTGTCTAGTGTCTCTTTGAATCTGTCTTGGATCTCTTTTAATCTGTCTAGTGTCTCTTTGAATCTGTCTACTGTCTCTTTGAATCTGTCTTGCATCTCTTTGAATCTGTCTTGCATCCCTTTGAATCTGTCTAGTGTCTCTTTGAATCTGCCTTGCATCCCTTTTTATCTGTCTAGTGTCTCCTTGAATCTGTCTTGCATCCCTTTGAATCTGTCTAGTGTCTCTTTGAATCTGTCTAGTGTCCCTTTGAATCTGTCTAGTGTCTCTTTGAATCTGCCTTGCATCCCTTTTTATCCGTCTAGTGTCTCCTTGATTCCGTCTTGCATCCCTTTGAACCTGTCTAGTGTCTCTTTGAATCTTTCTTTGAATTTGTCTGGCATCTCTTTGAATCTGTCTAGTGTCTCTTTGAATCTGTCTAGTGTCCCTTTGAATCTGTCTAGTGTCTCTTTGAATCCGCCTTGCATCCCTTTTTATCTGTCTAGTGTCTCTTTGAATCTGTCTACTGTCTCTTTGAATCTGTCTAGTGTCTCTTTGAATCGGTCTACTGTCTCTTTGAATCTGTCTTGCATCTCTTTGAATCTGTCTTGCATCTCTTTGAATCTGTCTAGTGTCTCTTTGAATCTGTCTAGTGTCTCCTTGAATCTGTCTTGCATCTCTTTGAATCTGTCTAGTGTCTCTTTGAATCTGTCTAGTGTCTCTTTGAATCTGCCTTGCATCCCTGTGAATCTGTCTAGTGTCTCTTTGAATCTGTCTAGTGTCTCTTTGAATCTGTCTAGTGTCTCTTTGAATCTGTCTTGCATCTCTTTTAATCTGTCTAGTGTCTCTTTGAATCTGTCTACTGTCTCTTTTAATCTGTCTTGCATCTCTTTGAATCTGTCTTGCATCCCATTGAATCTGTCTAGTGTCTCTTTGAATCTGCCTTGCATCCCTTTTTATCTGTCTAGTGTCTCCTTGAATCTGTCTTGCATCCCTTTGAATCTGTCTAGTGTCTCTTTGAATCTGTCTAGTGTCCCTTTGAATCTGTCTAGTGTCTCTTTGAATCTGCCTTGCATCCCTTTTTATCTGTCTAGTGTCTCCTTGAATCTGTCTTGCATCCCTTTGAATCTGTCTAGTGTCTCTTTGAATCTTTCTAGTGTCCCTTTGAATCTGTCTAGTGTCTCTTTGAATCTGCCTTGCATCCCTTTTTATCCGTCTAGTGTCTCCTTGAATCTGTCTTGCATCCCTTTGAACCTGTCTAGTGTCTCTTTGAATCTTTCTTTGAATTTGTCTGGCATCTCTTTGAATCTGTCTAGTGTCTCTTTGAATCTGTCTAGTGTCCCTTTGAATCTGTCTAGTGTCTCTTTGAATCCGCCTTGCATCCCTTTTTATCTGTCTAGTGTCTCCTTGAATCTGTCTTGCATCCCTTTGAATCTGTCTAGTGTCTCTTTGAATCTGCTTTGCATCCCTTTGAACCTGTCTAGTGTCTCTTTGAATCTTTCTTTGAATTTGTCTGGCATCTCTTTCAATCTGTCTAGTGTCTCTTTGAATCTGTCTAGTGTCCCTTTGAATCTGTCTAGTGTCTCTTTGAATCTGCCTTGCATCCCTTTTTATCTGTCTAGTGTCTCCTTGAATCTGTCTTGCATCCCTTTGAATCAGTCTAGTGTCTCTTTGAATCTGTCTAGTGTCCCTTTGAATCTGTCTAGTGTCCCTTTGAATCTGTCTAGTGTCTCTTTGAATCCGCCTTGCATCCCTTTTTATCTGTCTAGTGTCTCCTTGAATCTGTCTTGCATCCCTTTGAACCTGTCTAGTGTCTCTTTGAATCTGTATAGTTTCTATTTGAATCTGCCTTGCATCCCTTTGAATCTGTCTAGTGTCTCTTTGAATCTGTCTAGTGTCTCTTTGAATCTGTCTAGTGTCTCTTTGAATCTGTCTAGTGTCTCCTTTAATCTGTCAAGTGTCTCTTTGAATCTGTCTACTGTCCCTTTGAATCTGTCTTGCATCTCTTTTAATCTGTCTTGCATCTCTTTGAATCTGTCTAGTGTCTCTATGAATCTGTCTAGTGTCCCTTTGAATCTGTCTAGTGTCTCTTTGAATCTGCCTTGCATCCCTTTTTATCTGTCTAGTGTCTCTTTGAATCTGTCTAGTGTCTCTTTGAATCTGTCTAGTGTCTCTTTGAATCTGTCCACTGTCTCTTTGAATCTGTCTTGCATCTCTTTGAATCTGTCTTGCATCTCTTTGAATCTGTCTAGTGTCTCTTTGAATCTGTCTAGTGTCTCTTTGAATCTGTCTACTGTCTCTTTGAATCTGTCTTGCATCTCTTTGAATCTGTCTTGCATCTCTTTGAATCTGTCTAGTGTCTCTTTGAATCTGTCTAGTGTCTCCTCGAATCTGTCTTGCATCTCTTTGAATCTGTCTAGTGTCTCTTTGAATCTGTCTAGTGTCTCTTTGAATCTGCCTTGCATCCCTTTTTATCTGTCTAGTGTCTCCTTGAATCTGTCTTGCATCCCATTGAACCTGTCTAGTGTCTCTTTGAATCTGTATAGTGTCTCTTTGAATCTGCCTTGCATCCCTTTGAATCTGTCTAGTGTCTCTTTGAATCTGTCTTGCATCTCTTTGAATCTGTCTAGTGTCTCTTTGAATCTGCCTTGCATCCCTTTGAATCTGTCTAGTGTCTCTTTGAATCCGTCTAGTGTCTCTTTGAATCTGTCTAGTGTCTCTTTGAATCTGTCTACTGTCTCTTTTAATCTGTCTTGCATCTCTTTGAATCTGTCTTGCATCTCTTTGAATCTGTCTAGTGTCTCTTTGAATCTGTATAGTGTCTCTTTGAAACTGTCTTGCATCTCTTTGAATCTGTCTAGTGTCTCTTTGAATCTGTCTAGTGTCTCTTTGAATCTGCCTTGCATCCCTTTGAATCTGTCTAGTGTCTCTTTGAATCTGTCTAGTTTCTCTTTGAATCTGTCTTGTGTCTCTTTGAATCTGTCTACTGTCTCTTTGAATCTGTCTTGCATCTCTTTGAATCTGTCTTGCATCTCTTTGAATCTGTCTAGTGTCTCTTTGAATCTGTCTAGTGTCTCTTTGAATCTGCTTTGCATCCCTTTGAACTTGTCTAGTGTCTCTTTGAATCTTTCTTTGAATTAGTCTGGCATCTCTTTGAATCTGTCTAGTGTCTCTTTGAATCTGTCTAGTGTCCCTTTGAATCTGTCTAGTGTCTCTTTGAATCTGCCTTGCATCCGTTTTTATCTGTCTAGTGTCTCCTTGAATCTGTCTTGCATCCCTTTGAATCTGTCTAGTGTCTCTTTGAATCTGTCTAGTGTCCCTTTGAATCTGTCTAGTGTCTCTTTGAATCTGCCTTGCATCCCTTTTTATCTGTCTAGTGTATCCTTGATGTCTTGCATCCCTTTGAATCTGTCTAGTGTCTCTTTGAATCTGTCTAGTGTCCCTTTGAATCTGTCTAGTGTCTCTTTGAATCTGCCTTGCATCCCTTTTTATCTGTCTAGTGTCTCCTTGAATCTGTCTTGCATCCCTTTGAACCTGTCTAGTGTCTCTTTGAATCTTTCTTTGAATTTGTCTGGCATCTCTTTCAATCTGTCTAGTGTCTCTTTGAATCTGTCTAGTGTCCCTTTGAATGTGTCTAGTGTCTCTTTGAATCTGCCTTGCATCCCTTTTTATCTGTCTAGTGTCTCCTTGAATCTGTCTTGCATCCCTTTGAATCAGTCTAGTGTCTCTTTGAATCTGTCTAGTGTCTCTTTGAATCTGTCTTGCATCTCTTTGAATCTGTCTAGTGTCTCTTTGAATCTGTCTAGTGTCTCTTTGAATCTGCCTTGCATCCCTTTGAATCTGTCTAGTGTCTCTTTGAATCTGTCTAGTGTCTCTTTGAATCTATCTAGTGTCTCTTTGAATCTGTCTACTGTCTCTTTGAATCTGTCTTGCATCTCTTTGAATCTGTCTAGTGTCTCTTTGAATCTGTCTAGTGTCTCTTTGAATCTGTCTAGTGTCTCTTTGAATCTGTCTAGTGTCTCTTTGAATCTGTCCACTGTCTCTTTGAATCTGTCTTGCATCTCTTTGAATCTGTCTTGCATCTCTTTGAATCTGTCTAGTGTCTCTTTGAATCTGTCTAGTGTCTCTTTGAATCTGTCTACTGTCTCTTTGAATCTGTCTTGCATCTCTTTGAATCTGTCTTGCATCTCTTTGAATCTGTCTAGTGTCTCTTTGAATCTGTCTAGTGTCTCTTTGAATCTGTCTTGCATCTCTTTGAATCTGTCTAGTGTCTCTTTGAATCTGTCTAGTGTCTCTTTGAATCTGCCTTGCATCCCTTTTTATCTGTCTAGTGTCTCCTTGAATCTGTCTTGCATCCCATTGAACCTGTCTAGTGTCTCTTTGAATCTTTCTTTGAATTTGTCTGGCATCTCTTTGAATCTGTCTAGTGTCTCTTTGAATCTGTCTAGTGTCCCTTTGAATCTGTCTAGTGTCTCTTTGAATCCGCCTTGCATCCCTTTTTATCTGTCTAGTGTCTCCTTGAATCTGTCTTGCATCCCTTTGAATCTGTCTAGTGTCTCTTTGAATCTGCTTTGCATCCCTTTGAACCTGTCTAGTGTCTCTTTGAATCTTTCTTTGAATTTGTCTGGCATCTCTTTCAATCTGTCTAGTGTCTCTTTGAATCTGTCTAGTGTCCCTTTGAATCTGTCTAGTGTCTCTTTGAATCTGCCTTGCATCCCTTTTTATCTGTCTAGTGTCTCCTTGAATCTGTCTTGCATCCCTTTGAATCAGTCTAGTGTCTCTTTGAATCTGTCTAGTGTCCCTTTGAATCTGTCTAGTGTCCCTTTGAATCTGTCTAGTGTCTCTTTGAATCCGCCTTGCATCCCTTTTTATCTGTCTAGTGTCTCCTTGAATCTGTCTTGCATCCCTTTGAACCTGTCTAGTGTCTCTTTGAATCTGTATAGTTTCTATTTGAATCTGCCTTGCATCCCTTTGAATCTGTCTAGTGTCTCTTTGAATCTGTCTAGTGTCTCTTTGAATCTGTCTAGTGTCTCTTTGAATCTGTCTAGTGTCTCTTTGAATCTGTCTAGTGTCTCCTTTAATCTGTCAAGTGTCTCTTTGAATCTGTCTACTGTCCCTTTGAATCTGTCTTGCATCTCTTTTAATCTGTCTTGCATCTCTTTGAATCTGTCTAGTGTCTCTATGAATCTGTCTAGTGTCCCTTTGAATCTGTCTAGTGTCTCTTTGAATCTGCCTTGCATCCCTTTTTATCTGTCTAGTGTCTCCTTGAATCTGTCTTGCATCCCTTTGAATCTGTCTAGTGTCTCTTTGAATCTGTCTAGTGTCCCTTTGAATCTGTCTAGTGTCTCTTTGAATCTGCCTTGCATCCCTTTTTATCCGTCTAGTGTCTCCTTGAATCCGTCTTGCATCCCTTTGAACCTGTCTAGTGTCTCTTTGAATCTTTCTTTGAATTTGTCTGGCATCTCTTTGAATCTGTCTAGTGTCTCTTTGAATCTGTCTAGTGTCCCTTTGAATCTGTCTAGTGTCTCTTTGAATCCGCCTTGCATCCCTTTTTATCTGTCTAGTGTCTCTTTGAATCTGTCTACTGTCTCTTTGAATCTGTCTAGTGTCTCTTTGAATCGGTCTACTGTCTCTTTGAATCTGTCTTGCATCTCTTTGAATCTGTCTTGCATCTCTTTGAATCTGTCTAGTGTCTCTTTGAATCTGTCTAGTGTCTCCTTGAATCTGTCTTGCATCTCTGTGAATCTGTCTAGTGTCTCTTTGAATCTGTCTAGTGTCTCTTTGAATCTGCCTTGCATCCCTGTGAATCTGTCTAGTGTCTCTTTGAATCTGTCTAGTGTCTCTTTGAATCTGTCTAGTGTCTCTTTGAATCTGTCTTGCATCTCTTTTAATCTGTCTAGTGTCTCTTTGAATCTGTCTACTGTCTCTTTTAATCTGTCTTGCATCTCTTTGAATCTGTCTTGCATCCCATTGAATCTGTCTAGTGTCTCTTTGAATCTGCCTTTTATCCCTTTTTATCTGTCTAGTGTCTCCTTGAATCTGTCTTGCATCCCTTTGAATCTGTCTAGTGTCTCTTTGAATCTGTCTTGCATCTCTTTGAATCTGTCTTGCATCCCTTTGAATCTGTCTAGTGTCTCTTTGAATCTGCCTTGCATCCCTTTTTATCTGTCTAGTGTCTCCTTGAATCTGTCTTGCATCCCTTTGAATCTGTCTAGTGTCTCTTTGAATCTGTCTAGTGTCCCTTTGAATCTGTCTTGTGTCTCTTTGAATCTGTCTACTGTCTCTTTGAATCTGTCTTGCATCTCTTTGAATCTGTCTTGCATCTCTTTGAATCTGTCTAGTGTCTCTTTGAATCTGTCTAGTGTCTCTTTGAATCTGTCTTGGATCTCTTTTAATCTGTCTAGTGTCTCTTTGAATCTGTCTACTGTCTCTTTGAATCTGTCTTGCATCTCTTTGAATCTGTCTTGCATCCCTTTGAATCTGTCTAGTGTCTCTTTGAATCTGCCTTGCATCCCTTTTTATCTGTCTAGTGTCTCCTTGAATCTGTCTTGCATCCCTTTGAATCTGTCTAGTGTCTCTTTGAATCTGTCTAGTGTCCCTTTGAATCTGTCTAGTGTCTCTTTGAATCTGCCTTGCATCCCTTTTTATCCGTCTAGTGTCTCCTTGAATCCGTCTTGCATCCCTTTGAACCTGTCTAGTGTCTCTTTGAATCTTTCTTTGAATTTGTCTGGCATCTCTTTGAATCTGTCTAGTGTCTCTTTGAATCTGTCTAGTGTCCCTTTGAATCTGTCTAGTGTCTCTTTGAATCCGCCTTGCATCCCTTTTTATCTGTCTAGTGTCTCTTTGAATCTGTCTACTGTCTCTTTGAATCTGTCTAGTGTCTCTTTGAATCGGTCTACTGTCTCTTTGAATCTGTCTTGCATCTCTTTGAATCTGTCTTGCATCTCTTTGAATCTGTCTAGTGTCTCTTTGAATCTGTCTAGTGTCTCCTTGAATCTGTCTTGCATCTCTTTGAATCTGTCTAGTGTCTCTTTGAATCTGTCTAGTGTCTCTTTGAATCTGCCTTGCATCCCTGTGAATCTGTCTAGTGTCTCTTTGAATCCGTCTAGTGTCTCTTTGAATCTGTCTAGTGTCTCTTTGAATCTGTCTTGCATCTCTTTTAATCTGTCTAGTGTCTCTTTGAATCTGTCTACTGTCTCTTTTAATCTGTCTTGCATCTCTTTGAATCTGTCTTGCATCCCATTGAATCTGTCTAGTGTCTCTTTGAATCTGCCTTGCATCCCTTTTTATCTGTCTAGTGTCTCCTTGAATCTGTCTTGCATCCCTTTGAATCTGTCTAGTGTCTCTTTGAATCTGTCTAGTGTCCCTTTGAATCTGTCTAGTGTCTCTTTGAATCTGCCTTGCATCCCTTTTTATCTGTCTAGTGTCTCCTTGAATCTGTCTTGCATCCCTTTGAATCTGTCTAGTGTCTCTTTGAATCTTTCTAGTGTCCCTTTGAATCTGTCTAGTGTCTCTTTGAATCTGCCTTGCATCCCTTTTTATCCGTCTAGTGTCTCCTTGAATCTGTCTTGCATCCCTTTGAACCTGTCTAGTGTCTCTTTGAATCTTTCTTTGAATTTGTCTGGCATCTCTTTGAATCTGTCTAGTGTCTCTTTGAATCTGTCTAGTGTCCCTTTGAATCTGTCTAGTGTCTCTTTGAATCCGCCTTGCATCCCTTTTTATCTGTCTAGTGTCTCCTTGAATCTGTCTTGCATCCCTTTGAATCTGTCTAGTGTCTCTTTGAATCTGCTTTGCATCCCTTTGAACCTGTCTAGTGTCTCTTTGAATCTTTCTTTGAATTTGTCTGGCATCTCTTTCAATCTGTCTAGTGTCTCTTTGAATCTGTCTAGTGTCCCTTTGAATCTGTCTAGTGTCTCTTTGAATCTGCCTTGCATCCCTTTTTATCTGTCTAGTGTCTCCTTGAATCTGTCTTGCATCCCTTTGAATCAGTCTAGTGTCTCTTTGAATCTGTCTAGTGTCCCTTTGAATCTGTCTAGTGTCCCTTTGAATCTGTCTAGTGTCTCTTTGAATCCGCCTTGCATCCCTTTTTATCTGTCTAGTGTCTCCTTGAATCTGTCTTGCATCCCTTTGAACCTGTCTAGTGTCTCTTTGAATCTGTATAGTTTCTATTTGAATCTGCCTTGCATCCCTTTGAATCTGTCTAGTGTCTCTTTGAATCTGTCTAGTGTCTCTTTGAATCTGTCTAGTGTCTCTTTGAATCTGTCTAGTGTCTCCTTTAATCTGTCAAGTGTCTCTTTGAATCTGTCTACTGTCCCTTTGAATCTGTCTTGCATCTCTTTTAATCTGTCTTGCATCTCTTTGAATCTGTCTAGTGTCTCTATGAATCTGTCTAGTGTCCCTTTGAATCTGTCTAGTGTCTCTTTGAATCTGCCTTGCATCCCTTTTTATCTGTCTAGTGTCTCTTTGAATCTGTCTAGTGTCTCTTTGAATCTGTCTAGTGTCTCTTTGAATCTGTCCACTGTCTCTTTGAATCTGTCTTGCATCTCTTTGAATCTGTCTTGCATCTCTTTGAATCTGTCTAGTGTCTCTTTGAATCTGTCTAGTGTCTCTTTGAATCTGTCTACTGTCTCTTTGAATCTGTCTTGCATCTCTTTGAATCTGTCTTGCATCTCTTTGAATCTGTCTAGTGTCTCTTTGAATCTGTCTAGTGTCTCCTCGAATCTGTCTTGCATCTCTTTGAATCTGTCTAGTGTCTCTTTGAATCTGTCTAGTGTCTCTTTGAATCTGCCTTGCATCCCTTTTTATCTGTCTAGTGTCTCCTTGAATCTGTCTTGCATCCCATTGAACCTGTCTAGTGTCTCTTTGAATCTGTATAGTGTCTCTTTGAATCTGCCTTGCATCCCTTTGAATCTGTCTAGTGTCTCTTTGAATCTGTCTTGCATCTCTTTGAATCTGTCTAGTGTCTCTTTGAATCTGCCTTGCATCCCTTTGAATCTGTCTAGTGTCTCTTTGAATCCGTCTAGTGTCTCTTTGAATCTGTCTAGTGTCTCTTTGAATCTGTCTAGTGTCTCTTTGAATCTGCTTTGCATCCCTTTGAACTTGTCTAGTGTCTCTTTGAATCGGTCTACTGTCTCTTTGAATCTGTCTTGCATCTCTTTGAATCTGTCTTGCATCTCTTTGAATCTGTCTAGTGTCTCTTTGAATCTGTCTAGTGTCTCCTTGAATCTGTCTTGCATCTCTTTGAATCTGTCTAGTGTCTCTTTGAATCTGTCTAGTGTCTCTTTGAATCTGCCTTGCATCCCTGTGAATCTGTCTAGTGTCTCTTTGAATCCGTCTAGTGTCTCTTTGAATCTGTCTAGTGTCTCTTTGAATCTGTCTTGCATCTCTTTTAATCTGTCTAGTGTCTCTTTGAATCTGTCTACTGTCTCTTTTAATCTGTCTTGCATCTCTTTGAATCTGTCTTGCATCCCATTGAATCTGTCTAGTGTCTCTTTGAATCTGCCTTGCATCCCTTTTTATCTGTCTAGTGTCTCCTTGAATCTGTCTTGCATCCCTTTGAATCTGTCTAGTGTCTCTTTGAATCTGTCTAGTGTCCCTTTGAATCTGTCTAGTGTCTCTTTGAATCTGCCTTGCATCCCTTTTTATCTGTCTAGTGTCTCCTTGAATCTGTCTTGCATCCCTTTGAATCTGTCTAGTGTCTCTTTGAATCTTTCTAGTGTCCCTTTGAATCTGTCTAGTGTCTCTTTGAATCTGCCTTGCATCCCTTTTTATCCGTCTAGTGTCTCCTTGAATCTGTCTTGCATCCCTTTGAACCTGTCTAGTGTCTCTTTGAATCTTTCTTTGAATTTGTCTGGCATCTCTTTGAATCTGTCTAGTGTCTCTTTGAATCTGTCTAGTGTCCCTTTGAATCTGTCTAGTGTCTCTTTGAATCCGCCTTGCATCCCTTTTTATCTGTCTAGTGTCTCCTTGAATCTGTCTTGCATCCCTTTGAATCTGTCTAGTGTCTCTTTGAATCTGCTTTGCATCCCTTTGAACCTGTCTAGTGTCTCTTTGAATCTTTCTTTGAATTTGTCTGGCATCTCTTTCAATCTGTCTAGTGTCTCTTTGAATCTGTCTAGTGTCCCTTTGAATCTGTCTAGTGTCTCTTTGAATCTGCCTTGCATCCCTTTTTATCTGTCTAGTGTCTCCTTGAATCTGTCTTGCATCCCTTTGAATCAGTCTAGTGTCTCTTTGAATCTGTCTAGTGTCCCTTTGAATCTGTCTAGTGTCCCTTTGAATCTGTCTAGTGTCTCTTTGAATCCGCCTTGCATCCCTTTTTATCTGTCTAGTGTCTCCTTGAATCTGTCTTGCATCCCTTTGAACCTGTCTAGTGTCTCTTTGAATCTGTATAGTTTCTATTTGAATCTGCCTTGCATCCCTTTGAATCTGTCTAGTGTCTCTTTGAATCTGTCTAGTGTCTCTTTGAATCTGTCTAGTGTCTCTTTGAATCTGTCTAGTGTCTCCTTTAATCTGTCAAGTGTCTCTTTGAATCTGTCTACTGTCCCTTTGAATCTGTCTTGCATCTCTTTTAATCTGTCTTGCATCTCTTTGAATCTGTCTAGTGTCTCTATGAATCTGTCTAGTGTCCCTTTGAATCTGTCTAGTGTCTCTTTGAATCTGCCTTGCATCCCTTTTTATCTGTCTAGTGTCTCTTTGAATCTGTCTAGTGTCTCTTTGAATCTGTCTAGTGTCTCTTTGAATCTGTCCACTGTCTCTTTGAATCTGTCTTGCATCTCTTTGAATCTGTCTTGCATCTCTTTGAATCTGTCTAGTGTCTCTTTGAATCTGTCTAGTGTCTCTTTGAATCTGTCTACTGTCTCTTTGAATCTGTCTTGCATCTCTTTGAATCTGTCTTGCATCTCTTTGAATCTGTCTAGTGTCTCTTTGAATCTGTCTAGTGTCTCCTCGAATCTGTCTTGCATCTCTTTGAATCTGTCTAGTGTCTCTTTGAATCTGTCTAGTGTCTCTTTGAATCTGCCTTGCATCCCTTTTTATCTGTCTAGTGTCTCCTTGAATCTGTCTTGCATCCCATTGAACCTGTCTAGTGTCTCTTTGAATCTGTATAGTGTCTCTTTGAATCTGCCTTGCATCCCTTTGAATCTGTCTAGTGTCTCTTTGAATCTGTCTTGCATCTCTTTGAATCTGTCTAGTGTCTCTTTGAATCTGCCTTGCATCCCTTTGAATCTGTCTAGTGTCTCTTTGAATCCGTCTAGTGTCTCTTTGAATCTGTCTAGTGTCTCTTTGAATCTGTCTACTGTCTCTTTTAATCTGTCTTGCATCTCTTTGAATCTGTCTCTCATCTCTTTGAATCTGTCTAGTGTCTCTTTGAATCTGTATAGTGTCTCTTTGAAACTGTCTTGCATCTCTTTGAATCTGTCTAGTGTCTCTTTGAATCTGTCTAGTGTCTCTTTGAATCTGCCTTGCATCCCTTTGAATCTGTCTAGTGTCTCTTTGAATCTGTCTAGTTTCTCTTTGAATCTGTCTTGTGTCTCTTTGAATCTGTCTACTGTCTCTTTGAATCTGTCTTGCATCTCTTTGAATCTGTCTTGCATCTCTTTGAATCTGTCTAGTGTCTCTTTGAATCTGTCTAGTGTCTCTTTGAATCTGCTTTGCATCCCTTTGAACTTGTCTAGTGTCTCTTTGAATCTTTCTTTGAATTAGTCTGGCATCTCTTTGAATCTGTCTAGTGTCTCTTTGAATCTGTCTAGTGTCTCTTTGAATCTGCTTTGCATCCCTTTGAACTTGTCTAGTGTCTCTTTGAATCTTTCTTTGAATTTGTCTGGCATCTCTTTCAATCTGTCTAGTGTCTCTTTGAATCTGTCTAGTGTCCCTTTGAATCTGTCTAGTGTCTCTTTGAATCTGCCTTGCATCCCTTTTTATCTGTCTAGTGTCTCCTTGAATCTGTCTTGCATCCCTTTGAATCTGTCTAGTGTCTCTTTGAATCTGTCTAGTGTCCCTTTGAATCTGTCTAGTGTCTCTTTGAATCTGCCTTGCATCCCTTTTTATCTGTCTAGTGTATCCTTGATGTCTTGCATCCCTTTGAATCTGTCTAGTGTCTCTTTGAATCTGTCTAGTGTCCCTTTGAATCTGTCTAGTGTCTCTTTGAATCTGCCTTGCATCCCTTTTTATCTGTCTAGTGTCTCCTTGAATCTGTCTTGCATCCCTTTGAACCTGTCTAGTGTCTCTTTGAATCTTTCTTTGAATTTGTCTGGCATCTCTTTGAATCTGTCTAGTGTCTCTTTGAATCTGTCTAGTGTCCCTTTGAATCTGTCTAGTGTCTCTTTGAATCTGCCTTGCATCCCTTTTTATCTGTCTAGTGTCTCCTTGAATCTGTCTTGCATCCCTTTGAATCTGTCTAGTGTCTCTTTGAATCTGCTTTGCAGCCCTTTGAACATGTCTAGTGTCTCTTTGAATCTTTCTTTGAATTTTTCTGGCATCTCTTTCAATCTGTCTAGTGTCTCTTTGAATCTGTCTAGTGTCCCTTTGAATGTGTCTAGTGTCTCTTTGAATCTGCCTTGCATCCCTTTTTATCTGTCTAGTGTCTCCTTGAATCTGTCTTGCATCCCTTTGAATCAGTCTAGTGTCTCTTTGAATCTGTCTAGTGTCTCTTTGAATCTGTCTTGCATCTCTTTGAATCTGTCTAGTGTCTCTTTGAATCTGTCTAGTGTCTCTTTGAATCTGCCTTGCATCCCTTTGAATCTGTCTAGTGTCTCTTTGAATCTGTCTAGTGTCTCTTTGAATCTATCTAGTGTCTCTTTGAATCTGTCTACTGTCTCTTTGAATCTGTCTTGCATCTCTTTGAATCTGTCTAGTGTCTCTTTGAATCTGTCTAGTGTCTCTTTGAATCTGTCTAGTGTCTCTTTGAATCTGTCCACTGTCTCTTTGAATCTGTCTTGCATCTCTTTGAATCTGTCTTGCATCTCTTTGAATCTGTCTAGTGTCTCTTTGAATCTGTCTAGTGTCTCTTTGAATCTGTCTACTGTCTCTTTGAATCTGTCTTGCATCTCTTTGAATCTGTCTTGCATCTCTTTGAATCTGTCTAGTGTCTCTTTGAATCTGTCTAGTGTCTCTTTGAATCTGTCTTGCATCTCTTTGAATCTGTCTAGTGTCTCTTTGAATCTGTCTAGTGTCTCTTTGAATCTGCCTTGCATCCCTTTTTATCTGTCTAGTGTCTCCTTGAATCTGTCTTGCATCCCATTGAACCTGTCTAGTGTCTCTTTGAATCTTTCTTTGAATTTGTCTGGCATCTCTTTGAATCTGTCTAGTGTCTCTTTGAATCTGTCTAGTGTCCCTTTGAATCTGTCTAGTGTCTCTTTGAATCCGCCTTGCATCCCTTTTTATCTGTCTAGTGTCTCCTTGAATCTGTCTTGCATCCCTTTGAATCTGTCTAGTGTCTCTTTGAATCTGCTTTGCATCCCTTTGAACCTGTCTAGTGTCTCTTTGAATCTTTCTTTGAATTTGTCTGGCATCTCTTTCAATCTGTCTAGTGTCTCTTTGAATCTGTCTAGTGTCCCTTTGAATCTGTCTAGTGTCTCTTTGAATCTGCCTTGCATCCCTTTTTATCTGTCTAGTGTCTCCTTGAATCTGTCTTGCATCCCTTTGAATCAGTCTAGTGTCTCTTTGAATCTGTCTAGTGTCCCTTTGAATCTGTCTAGTGTCCCTTTGAATCTGTCTAGTGTCTCTTTGAATCCGCCTTGCATCCCTTTTTATCTGTCTAGTGTCTCCTTGAATCTGTCTTGCATCCCTTTGAACCTGTCTAGTGTCTCTTTGAATCTGTATAGTTTCTATTTGAATCTGCCTTGCATCCCTTTGAATCTGTCTAGTGTCTCTTTGAATCTGTCTAGTGTCTCTTTGAATCTGTCTAGTGTCTCTTTGAATCTGTCTAGTGTCTCTTTGAATCTGTCTAGTGTCTCCTTTAATCTGTCAAGTGTCTCTTTGAATCTGTCTACTGTCCCTTTGAATCTGTCTTGCATCTCTTTTAATCTGTCTTGCATCTCTTTGAATCTGTCTAGTGTCTCTATGAATCTGTCTAGTGTCCCTTTGAATCTGTCTAGTGTCTCTTTGAATCTGCCTTGCATCCCTTTTTATCTGTCTAGTGTCTCCTTGAATCTGTCTTGCATCCCTTTGAATCTGTCTAGTGTCTCTTTGAATCTGTCTAGTGTCCCTTTGAATCTGTCTAGTGTCTCTTTGAATCTGCCTTGCATCCCTTTTTATCCGTCTAGTGTCTCCTTGAATCCGTCTTGCATCCCTTTGAACCTGTCTAGTGTCTCTTTGAATCTTTCTTTGAATTTGTCTGGCATCTCTTTGAATCTGTCTAGTGTCTCTTTGAATCTGTCTAGTGTCCCTTTGAATCTGTCTAGTGTCTCTTTGAATCCGCCTTGCATCCCTTTTTATCTGTCTAGTGTCTCTTTGAATCTGTCTACTGTCTCTTTGAATCTGTCTAGTGTCTCTTTGAATCGGTCTACTGTCTCTTTGAATCTGTCTTGCATCTCTTTGAATCTGTCTTGCATCTCTTTGAATCTGTCTAGTGTCTCTTTGAATCTGTCTAGTGTCTCCTTGAATCTGTCTTGCATCTCTGTGAATCTGTCTAGTGTCTCTTTGAATCTGTCTAGTGTCTCTTTGAATCTGCCTTGCATCCCTGTGAATCTGTCTAGTGTCTCTTTGAATCTGTCTAGTGTCTCTTTGAATCTGTCTAGTGTCTCTTTGAATCTGTCTTGCATCTCTTTTAATCTGTCTAGTGTCTCTTTGAATCTGTCTACTGTCTCTTTTAATCTGTCTTGCATCTCTTTGAATCTGTCTTGCATCCCATTGAATCTGTCTAGTGTCTCTTTGAATCTGCCTTTTATCCCTTTTTATCTGTCTAGTGTCTCCTTGAATCTGTCTTGCATCCCTTTGAATCTGTCTAGTGTCTCTTTGAATCTGTCTTGCATCTCTTTGAATCTGTCTTGCATCCCTTTGAATCTGTCTAGTGTCTCTTTGAATCTGCCTTGCATCCCTTTTTATCTGTCTAGTGTCTCCTTGAATCTGTCTTGCATCCCTTTGAATCTGTCTAGTGTCTCTTTGAATCTGTCTAGTGTCCCTTTGAATCTGTCTTGTGTCTCTTTGAATCTGTCTACTGTCTCTTTGAATCTGTCTTGCATCTCTTTGAATCTGTCTTGCATCTCTTTGAATCTGTCTAGTGTCTCTTTGAATCTGTCTAGTGTCTCTTTGAATCTGTCTTGGATCTCTTTTAATCTGTCTAGTGTCTCTTTGAATCTGTCTACTGTCTCTTTGAATCTGTCTTGCATCTCTTTGAATCTGTCTTGCATCCCTTTGAATCTGTCTAGTGTCTCTTTGAATCTGCCTTGCATCCCTTTTTATCTGTCTAGTGTCTCCTTGAATCTGTCTTGCATCCCTTTGAATCTGTCTAGTGTCTCTTTGAATCTGTCTAGTGTCCCTTTGAATCTGTCTAGTGTCTCTTTGAATCTGCCTTGCATCCCTTTTTATCCGTCTAGTGTCTCCTTGAATCCGTCTTGCATCCCTTTGAACCTGTCTAGTGTCTCTTTGAATCTTTCTTTGAATTTGTCTGGCATCTCTTTGAATCTGTCTAGTGTCTCTTTGAATCTGTCTAGTGTCCCTTTGAATCTGTCTAGTGTCTCTTTGAATCCGCCTTGCATCCCTTTTTATCTGTCTAGTGTCTCTTTGAATCTGTCTACTGTCTCTTTGAATCTGTCTAGTGTCTCTTTGAATCGGTCTACTGTCTCTTTGAATCTGTCTTGCATCTCTTTGAATCTGTCTTGCATCTCTTTGAATCTGTCTAGTGTCTCTTTGAATCTGTCTAGTGTCTCCTTGAATCTGTCTTGCATCTCTTTGAATCTGTCTAGTGTCTCTTTGAATCTGTCTAGTGTCTCTTTGAATCTGCCTTGCATCCCTGTGAATCTGTCTAGTGTCTCTTTGAATCCGTCTAGTGTCTCTTTGAATCTGTCTAGTGTCTCTTTGAATCTGTCTTGCATCTCTTTTAATCTGTCTAGTGTCTCTTTGAATCTGTCTACTGTCTCTTTTAATCTGTCTTGCATCTCTTTGAATCTGTCTTGCATCCCATTGAATCTGTCTAGTGTCTCTTTGAATCTGCCTTGCATCCCTTTTTATCTGTCTAGTGTCTCCTTGAATCTGTCTTGCATCCCTTTGAATCTGTCTAGTGTCTCTTTGAATCTGTCTAGTGTCCCTTTGAATCTGTCTAGTGTCTCTTTGAATCTGCCTTGCATCCCTTTTTATCTGTCTAGTGTCTCCTTGAATCTGTCTTGCATCCCTTTGAATCTGTCTAGTGTCTCTTTGAATCTTTCTAGTGTCCCTTTGAATCTGTCTAGTGTCTCTTTGAATCTGCCTTGCATCCCTTTTTATCCGTCTAGTGTCTCCTTGAATCTGTGTTGCATCCCTTTGAACCTGTCTAGTGTCTCTTTGAATCTTTCTTTGAATTTGTCTGGCATCTCTTTGAATCTGTCTAGTGTCTCTTTGAATCTGTCTAGTGTCCCTTTGAATCTGTCTAGTGTCTCTTTGAATCCGCCTTGCATCCCTTTTTATCTGTCTAGTGTCTCCTTGAATCTGTCTTGCATCCCTTTGAATCTGTCTAGTGTCTCTTTGAATCTGCTTTGCATCCCTTTGAACCTGTCTAGTGTCTCTTTGAATCTTTCTTTGAATTTGTCTGGCATCTCTTTCAATCTGTCTAGTGTCTCTTTGAATCTGTCTAGTGTCCCTTTGAATCTGTCTAGTGTCTCTTTGAATCTGCCTTGCATCCCTTTTTATCTGTCTAGTGTCTCCTTGAATCTGTCTTGCATCCCTTTGAATCAGTCTAGTGTCTCTTTGAATCTGTCTAGTGTCCCTTTGAATCTGTCTAGTGTCCCTTTGAATCTGTCTAGTGTCTCTTTGAATCCGCCTTGCATCCCTTTTTATCTGTCTAGTGTCTCCTTGAATCTGTCTTGCATCCCTTTGAACCTGTCTAGTGTCTCTTTGAATCTGTATAGTTTCTATTTGAATCTGCCTTGCATCCCTTTGAATCTGTCTAGTGTCTCTTTGAATCTGTCTAGTGTCTCTTTGAATCTGTCTAGTGTCTCTTTGAATCTGTCTAGTGTCTCCTTTAATCTGTCAAGTGTCTCTTTGAATCTGTCTACTGTCCCTTTGAATCTGTCTTGCATCTCTTTTAATCTGTCTTGCATCTCTTTGAATCTGTCTAGTGTCTCTATGAATCTGTCTAGTGTCCCTTTGAATCTGTCTAGTGTCTCTTTGAATCTGCCTTGCATCCCTTTTTATCTGTCTAGTGTCTCTTTGAATCTGTCTAGTGTCTCTTTGAATCTGTCTAGTGTCTCTTTGAATCTGTCCACTGTCTCTTTGAATCTGTCTTGCATCTCTTTGAATCTGTCTTGCATCTCTTTGAATCTGTCTAGTGTCTCTTTGAATCTGTCTAGTGTCTCTTTGAATCTGTCTACTGTCTCTTTGAATCTGTCTTGCATCTCTTTGAATCTGTCTTGCATCTCTTTGAATCTGTCTAGTGTCTCTTTGAATCTGTCTAGTGTCTCCTCGAATCTGTCTTGCATCTCTTTGAATCTGTCTAGTGTCTCTTTGAATCTGTCTAGTGTCTCTTTGAATCTGCCTTGCATCCCTTTTTATCTGTCTAGTGTCTCCTTGAATCTGTCTTGCATCCCATTGAACCTGTCTAGTGTCTCTTTGAATCTGTATAGTGTCTCTTTGAATCTGCCTTGCATCCCTTTGAATCTGTCTAGTGTCTCTTTGAATCTGTCTTGCATCTCTTTGAATCTGTCTAGTGTCTCTTTGAATCTGCCTTGCATCCCTTTGAATCTGTCTAGTGTCTCTTTGAATCCGTCTAGTGTCTCTTTGAATCTGTCTAGTGTCTCTTTGAATCTGTCTACTGTCTCTTTTAATCTGTCTTGCATCTCTTTGAATCTGTCTTGCATCTCTTTGAATCTGTCTAGTGTCTCTTTGAATCTGTATAGTGTCTCTTTGAAACTGTCTTGCATCTCTTTGAATCTGTCTAGTGTCTCTTTGAATCTGTCTAGTGTCTCTTTGAATCTGCCTTGCATCCCTTTGAATCTGTCTAGTGTCTCTTTGAATCTGTCTAGTTTCTCTTTGAATCTGTCTTGTGTCTCTTTGAATCTGTCTACTGTCTCTTTGAATCTGTCTTGCATCTCTTTGAATCTGTCTTGCATCTCTTTGAATCTGTCTAGTGTCTCTTTGAATCTGTCTAGTGTCTCTTTGAATCTGCTTTGCATCCCTTTGAACTTGTCTAGTGTCTCTTTGAATCTTTCTTTGAATTAGTCTGGCATCTCTTTGAATCTGTCTAGTGTCTCTTTGAATCTGTCTAGTGTCCCTTTGAATCTGTCTAGTGTCTCTTTGAATCTGCCTTGCATCCCTTTTTATCTGTCTAGTGTCTCCTTGAATCTGTCTTGCATCCCTTTGAATCTGTCTAGTGTCTCTTTGAATCTGTCTAGTGTCCCTTTGAATCTGTCTAGTGTCTCTTTGAATCTGCCTTGCATCCCTTTTTATCTGTCTAGTGTATCCTTGATGTCTTGCATCCCTTTGAATCTGTCTAGTGTCTCTTTGAATCTGTCTAGTGTCCCTTTGAATCTGTCTAGTGTCTCTTTGAATCTGCCTTGCATCCCTTTTTATCTGTCTAGTGTCTCCTTGAATCTGTCTTGCATCCCTTTGAACCTGTCTAGTGTCTCTTTGAATCTTTCTTTGAATTTGTCTGGCATCTCTTTGAATCTGTCTAGTGACTCTTTGAATCTGTCTAGTGTCCCTTTGAATCTGTCTAGTGTCTCTTTGAATCTGCCTTGCATCCCTTTTTATCTGTCTAGTGTCTCCTTGAATCTGTCTTGCATCCCTTTGAATCTGTCTAGTGTCTCTTTGAATCTGCTTTGCAGCCCTTTGAACATGTCTAGTGTCTCTTTGAATCTTTCTTTGAATTTTTCTGGCATCTCTTTCAATCTGTCTAGTGTCTCTTTGAATCTGTCTAGTGTCCCTTTGAATGTGTCTAGTGTCTCTTTGAATCTGCCTTGCATCCCTTTTTATCTGTCTAGTGTCTCCTTGAATCTGTCTTGCATCCCTTTGAATCAGTCTAGTGTCTCTTTGAATCTGTCTAGTGTCTCTTTGAATCTGTCTTGCATCTCTTTGAATCTGTCTAGTGTCTCTTTGAATCTGTCTAGTGTCTCTTTGAATCTGCCTTGCATCCCTTTGAATCTGTCTAGTGTCTCTTTGAATCTGTCTAGTGTCTCTTTGAATCTATCTAGTGTCTCTTTGAATCTGTCTACTGTCTCTTTGAATCTGTCTTGCATCTCTTTGAATCTGTCTAGTGTCTCTTTGAATCTGTCTAGTGTCTCTTTGAATCTGTCTAGTGTCTCTTTGAATCTGTCCACTGTCTCTTTGAATCTGTCTTGCATCTCTTTGAATCTGTCTTGCATCTCTTTGAATCTGTCTAGTGTCTCTTTGAATCTGTCTAGTGTCTCTTTGAATCTGTCTACTGTCTCTTTGAATCTGTCTTGCATCTCTTTGAATCTGTCTTGCATCTCTTTGAATCTGTCTAGTGTCTCTTTGAATCTGTCTAGTGTCTCTTTGAATCTGTCTTGCATCTCTTTGAATCTGTCTAGTGTCTCTTTGAATCTGTCTAGTGTCTCTTTGAATCTGCCTTGCATCCCTTTTTATCTGTCTAGTGTCTCCTTGAATCTGTCTTGCATCCCATTGAACCTGTCTAGTGTCTCTTTGAATCTTTCTTTGAATTTGTCTGGCATCTCTTTGAATCTGTCTAGTGTCTCTTTGAATCTGTCTAGTGTCCCTTTGAATCTGTCTAGTGTCTCTTTGAATCCGCCTTGCATCCCTTTTTATCTGTCTAGTGTCTCCTTGAATCTGTCTTGCATCCCTTTGAATCTGTCTAGTGTCTCTTTGAATCTGCTTTGCATCCCTTTGAACCTGTCTAGTGTCTCTTTGAATCTTTCTTTGAATTTGTCTGGCATCTCTTTCAATCTGTCTAGTGTCTCTTTGAATCTGTCTAGTGTCCCTTTGAATCTGTCTAGTGTCTCTTTGAATCTGCCTTGCATCCCTTTTTATCTGTCTAGTGTCTCCTTGAATCTGTCTTGCATCCCTTTGAATCAGTCTAGTGTCTCTTTGAATCTGTCTAGTGTCCCTTTGAATCTGTCTAGTGTCCCTTTGAATCTGTCTAGTGTCTCTTTGAATCCGCCTTGCATCCCTTTTTATCTGTCTAGTGTCTCCTTGAATCTGTCTTGCATCCCTTTGAACCTGTCTAGTGTCTCTTTGAATCTGTATAGTTTCTATTTGAATCTGCCTTGCATCCCTTTGAATCTGTCTAGTGTCTCTTTGAATCTGTCTAGTGTCTCTTTGAATCTGTCTAGTGTCTCTTTGAATCTGTCTAGTGTCTCTTTGAATCTGTCTAGTGTCTCCTTTAATCTGTCAAGTGTCTCTTTGAATCTGTCTACTGTCCCTTTGAATCTGTCTTGCATCTCTTTTAATCTGTCTTGCATCTCTTTGAATCTGTCTAGTGTCTCTATGAATCTGTCTAGTGTCCCTTTGAATCTGTCTAGTGTCTCTTTGAATCTGCCTTGCATCCCTTTTTATCTGTCTAGTGTCTCTTTGAATCTGTCTAGTGTCTCTTTGAATCTGTCTAGTGTCTCTTTGAATCTGTCCACTGTCTCTTTGAATCTGTCTTGCATCTCTTTGAATCTGTCTTGCATCTCTTTGAATCTGTCTAGTGTCTCTTTGAATCTGTCTAGTGTCTCTTTGAATCTGTCTACTGTCTCTTTGAATCTGTCTTGCATCTCTTTGAATCTGTCTTGCATCTCTTTGAATCTGTCTAGTGTCTCTTTGAATCTGTCTAGTGTCTCCTCGAATCTGTCTTGCATCTCTTTGAATCTGTCTAGTGTCTCTTTGAATCTGTCTAGTGTCTCTTTGAATCTGCCTTGCATCCCTTTTTATCTGTCTAGTGTCTCCTTGAATCTGTCTTGCATCCCATTGAACCTGTCTAGTGTCTCTTTGAATCTGTATAGTGTCTCTTTGAATCTGCCTTGCATCCCTTTGAATCTGTCTAGTGTCTCTTTGAATCTGTCTTGCATCTCTTTGAATCTGTCTAGTGTCTCTTTGAATCTGCCTTGCATCCCTTTGAATCTGTCTAGTGTCTCTTTGAATCCGTCTAGTGTCTCTTTGAATCTGTCTAGTGTCTCTTTGAATCTGTCTACTGTCTCTTTTAATCTGTCTTGCATCTCTTTGAATCTGTCTAGTGTCTCTTTGAATCTGTCTAGTGTCTCTTTGAATCAGCTTTGCATCCCTTTGAACTTGTCTAGTGTCTCTTTGAATCTGCCTTGCATCCCTTTGAATCTGTCTAGTGTCTCTTTGAATCTGTCTAGTTTCTCTTTGAATCTGTCTTGTGTCTCTTTGAATCTGTCTACTGTCTCTTTGAATCTGTCTTGCATCTCTTTGAATCTGTCTTGCATCTCTTTGAATCTGTCTAGTGTCTCTTTGAATCTGTCTAGTGTCTCTTTGAATCAGCTTTGCATCCCTTTGAACTTGTCTAGTGTCTCTTTGAATCTTTCTTTGAATTAGTCTGGCATCTCTTTGAATCTGTCTAGTGTCTCTTTGAATCTGTCTAGTGTCCCTTTGAATCTGTCTAGTGTCTCTTTGAATCTGCCTTGCATCCCTTTTTATCTGTCTAGTGTCTCCTTGAATCTGTCTTGCATCCCTTTGAATCTGTCTAGTGTCTCTTTGAATCTGTCTAGTGTCCCTTTGAATCTGTCTAGTGTCTCTTTGAATCTGCCTTGCATCCCTTTTTATCCGTCTAGTGTCTCCTTGAATCCGTCTTGCATCCCTTTGAACCTGTCTAGTGTCTCTTTGAATCTTTCTTTGAATTTGTCTGGCATCTCTTTGAATCTGTCTAGTGTCTCTTTGAATCTGTCTAGTGTCCCTTTGAATCTGTCTAGTGTCTCTTTGAATCCGCCTTGCATCCCTTTTTATCTGTCTAGTGTCTCTTTGAATCTGTCTACTGTCTCTTTGAATCTGTCTAGTGTCTCTTTGAATCGGTCTACTGTCTCTTTGAATCTGTCTTGCATCTCTTTGAATCTGTCTTGCATCTCTTTGAATCTGTCTAGTGTCTCTTTGAATCTGTCTAGTGTCTCCTTGAATCTGTCTTGCATCTCTGTGAATCTGTCTAGTGTCTCTTTGAATCTGTCTAGTGTCTCTTTGAATCTGCCTTGCATCCCTGTGAATCTGTCTAGTGTCTCTTTGAATCTGTCTAGTGTCTCTTTGAATCTGTCTAGTGTCTCTTTGAATCTGTCTTGCATCTCTTTTAATCTGTCTAGTGTCTCTTTGAATCTGTCTACTGTCTCTTTTAATCTGTCTTGCATCTCTTTGAATCTGTCTTGCATCCCATTGAATCTGTCTAGTGTCTCTTTGAATCTGCCTTTTATCCCTTTTTATCTGTCTAGTGTCTCCTTGAATCTGTCTTGCATCCCTTTGAATCTGTCTAGTGTCTCTTTGAATCTGTCTTGCATCTCTTTGAATCTGTCTTGCATCCCTTTGAATCTGTCTAGTGTCTCTTTGAATCTGCCTTGCATCCCTTTTTATCTGTCTAGTGTCTCCTTGAATCTGTCTTGCATCCCTTTGAATCTGTCTAGTGTCTCTTTGAATCTGTCTAGTGTCCCTTTGAATCTGTCTTGTGTCTCTTTGAATCTGTCTACTGTCTCTTTGAATCTGTCTTGCATCTCTTTGAATCTGTCTTGCATCTCTTTGAATCTGTCTAGTGTCTCTTTGAATCTGTCTAGTGTCTCTTTGAATCTGTCTTGGATCTCTTTTAATCTGTCTAGTGTCTCTTTGAATCTGTCTACTGTCTCTTTGAATCTGTCTTGCATCTCTTTGAATCTGTCTTGCATCCCTTTGAATCTGTCTAGTGTCTCTTTGAATCTGCCTTGCATCCCTTTTTATCTGTCTAGTGTCTCCTTGAATCTGTCTTGCATCCCTTTGAATCTGTCTAGTGTCTCTTTGAATCTGTCTAGTGTCCCTTTGAATCTGTCTAGTGTCTCTTTGAATCTGCCTTGCATCCCTTTTTATCCGTCTAGTGTCTCCTTGAATCCGTCTTGCATCCCTTTGAACCTGTCTAGTGTCTCTTTGAATCTTTCTTTGAATTTGTCTGGCATCTCTTTGAATCTGTCTAGTGTCTCTTTGAATCTGTCTAGTGTCCCTTTGAATCTGTCTAGTGTCTCTTTGAATCCGCCTTGCATCCCTTTTTATCTGTCTAGTGTCTCTTTGAATCTGTCTACTGTCTCTTTGAATCTGTCTAGTGTCTCTTTGAATCGGTCTACTGTCTCTTTGAATCTGTCTTGCATCTCTTTGAATCTGTCTTGCATCTCTTTGAATCTGTCTAGTGTCTCTTTGAATCTGTCTAGTGTCTCCTTGAATCTGTCTTGCATCTCTTTGAATCTGTCTAGTGTCTCTTTGAATCTGTCTAGTGTCTCTTTGAATCTGCCTTGCATCCCTGTGAATCTGTCTAGTGTCTCTTTGAATCCGTCTAGTGTCTCTTTGAATCTGTCTAGTGTCTCTTTGAATCTGTCTTGCATCTCTTTTAATCTGTCTAGTGTCTCTTTGAATCTGTCTACTGTCTCTTTTAATCTGTCTTGCATCTCTTTGAATCTGTCTTGCATCCCATTGAATCTGTCTAGTGTCTCTTTGAATCTGCCTTGCATCCCTTTTTATCTGTCTAGTGTCTCCTTGAATCTGTCTTGCATCCCTTTGAATCTGTCTAGTGTCTCTTTGAATCTGTCTAGTGTCCCTTTGAATCTGTCTAGTGTCTCTTTGAATCTGCCTTGCATCCCTTTTTATCTGTCTAGTGTCTCCTTGAATCTGTCTTGCATCCCTTTGAATCTGTCTAGTGTCTCTTTGAATCTTTCTAGTGTCCCTTTGAATCTGTCTAGTGTCTCTTTGAATCTGCCTTGCATCCCTTTTTATCCGTCTAGTGTCTCCTTGAATCTGTGTTGCATCCCTTTGAACCTGTCTAGTGTCTCTTTGAATCTTTCTTTGAATTTGTCTGGCATCTCTTTGAATCTGTCTAGTGTCTCTTTGAATCTGTCTAGTGTCCCTTTGAATCTGTCTAGTGTCTCTTTGAATCCGCCTTGCATCCCTTTTTATCTGTCTAGTGTCTCCTTGAATCTGTCTTGCATCCCTTTGAATCTGTCTAGTGTCTCTTTGAATCTGCTTTGCATCCCTTTGAACCTGTCTAGTGTCTCTTTGAATCTTTCTTTGAATTTGTCTGGCATCTCTTTCAATCTGTCTAGTGTCTCTTTGAATCTGTCTAGTGTCCCTTTGAATCTGTCTAGTGTCTCTTTGAATCTGCCTTGCATCCCTTTTTATCTGTCTAGTGTCTCCTTGAATCTGTCTTGCATCCCTTTGAATCAGTCTAGTGTCTCTTTGAATCTGTCTAGTGTCCCTTTGAATCTGTCTAGTGTCCCTTTGAATCTGTCTAGTGTCTCTTTGAATCCGCCTTGCATCCCTTTTTATCTGTCTAGTGTCTCCTTGAATCTGTCTTGCATCCCTTTGAACCTGTCTAGTGTCTCTTTGAATCTGTATAGTTTCTATTTGAATCTGCCTTGCATCCCTTTGAATCTGTCTAGTGTCTCTTTGAATCTGTCTAGTGTCTCTTTGAATCTGTCTAGTGTCTCTTTGAATCTGTCTAGTGTCTCCTTTAATCTGTCAAGTGTCTCTTTGAATCTGTCTACTGTCCCTTTGAATCTGTCTTGCATCTCTTTTAATCTGTCTTGCATCTCTTTGAATCTGTCTAGTGTCTCTATGAATCTGTCTAGTGTCCCTTTGAATCTGTCTAGTGTCTCTTTGAATCTGCCTTGCATCCCTTTTTATCTGTCTAGTGTCTCTTTGAATCTGTCTAGTGTCTCTTTGAATCTGTCTAGTGTCTCTTTGAATCTGTCCACTGTCTCTTTGAATCTGTCTTGCATCTCTTTGAATCTGTCTTGCATCTCTTTGAATCTGTCTAGTGTCTCTTTGAATCTGTCTAGTGTCTCTTTGAATCTGTCTACTGTCTCTTTGAATCTGTCTTGCATCTCTTTGAATCTGTCTTGCATCTCTTTGAATCTGTCTAGTGTCTCTTTGAATCTGTCTAGTGTCTCCTCGAATCTGTCTTGCATCTCTTTGAATCTGTCTAGTGTCTCTTTGAATCTGTCTAGTGTCTCTTTGAATCTGCCTTGCATCCCTTTTTATCTGTCTAGTGTCTCCTTGAATCTGTCTTGCATCCCATTGAACCTGTCTAGTGTCTCTTTGAATCTGTATAGTGTCTCTTTGAATCTGCCTTGCATCCCTTTGAATCTGTCTAGTGTCTCTTTGAATCTGTCTTGCATCTCTTTGAATCTGTCTAGTGTCTCTTTGAATCTGCCTTGCATCCCTTTGAATCTGTCTAGTGTCTCTTTGAATCCGTCTAGTGTCTCTTTGAATCTGTCTAGTGTCTCTTTGAATCTGTCTACTGTCTCTTTTAATCTGTCTTGCATCTCTTTGAATCTGTCTTGCATCTCTTTGAATCTGTCTAGTGTCTCTTTGAATCTGTATAGTGTCTCTTTGAAACTGTCTTGCATCTCTTTGAATCTGTCTAGTGTCTCTTTGAATCTGTCTAGTGTCTCTTTGAATCTGCCTTGCATCCCTTTGAATCTGTCTAGTGTCTCTTTGAATCTGTCTAGTTTCTCTTTGAATCTGTCTTGTGTCTCTTTGAATCTGTCTACTGTCTCTTTGAATCTGTCTTGCATCTCTTTGAATCTGTCTTGCATCTCTTTGAATCTGTCTAGTGTCTCTTTGAATCTGTCTAGTGTCCCTTTGAATCTGTCTAGTGTCTCTTTGAATCTGCCTTGCATCCCTTTTTATCTGTCTAGTGTCTCCTTGAATCTGTCTTGCATCCCTTTGAATCAGTCTAGTGTCTCTTTGAATCTGTCTAGTGTCCCTTTGAATCTGTCTAGTGTCCCTTTGAATCTGTCTAGTGTCTCTTTGAATCCGCCTTGCATCCCTTTTTATCTGTCTAGTGTCTCCTTGAATCTGTCTTGCATCCCTTTGAACCTGTCTAGTGTCTCTTTGAATCTGTATAGTTTCTATTTGAATCTGCCTTGCATCCCTTTGAATCTGTCTAGTGTCTCTTTGAATCTGTCTAGTGTCTCTTTGAATCTGTCTAGTGTCTCTTTGAATCTGTCTAGTGTCTCCTTTAATCTGTCAAGTGTCTCTTTGAATCTGTCTACTGTCCCTTTGAATCTGTCTTGCATCTCTTTTAATCTGTCTTGCATCTCTTTGAATCTGTCTAGTGTCTCTATGAATCTGTCTAGTGTCCCTTTGAATCTGTCTAGTGTCTCTTTGAATCTGCCTTGCATCCCTTTTTATCTGTCTAGTGTCTCTTTGAATCTGTCTAGTGTCTCTTTGAATCTGTCTAGTGTCTCTTTGAATCTGTCCACTGTCTCTTTGAATCTGTCTTGCATCTCTTTGAATCTGTCTTGCATCTCTTTGAATCTGTCTAGTGTCTCTTTGAATCTGTCTAGTGTCTCTTTGAATCTGTCTACTGTCTCTTTGAATCTGTCTTGCATCTCTTTGAATCTGTCTTGCATCTCTTTGAATCTGTCTAGTGTCTCTTTGAATCTGTCTAGTGTCTCCTCGAATCTGTCTTGCATCTCTTTGAATCTGTCTAGTGTCTCTTTGAATCTGTCTAGTGTCTCTTTGAATCTGCCTTGCATCCCTTTTTATCTGTCTAGTGTCTCCTTGAATCTGTCTTGCATCCCATTGAACCTGTCTAGTGTCTCTTTGAATCTGTATAGTGTCTCTTTGAATCTGCCTTGCATCCCTTTGAATCTGTCTAGTGTCTCTTTGAATCTGTCTTGCATCTCTTTGAATCTGTCTAGTGTCTCTTTGAATCTGCCTTGCATCCCTTTGAATCTGTCTAGTGTCTCTTTGAATCCGTCTAGTGTCTCTTTGAATCTGTCTAGTGTCTCTTTGAATCTGTCTACTGTCTCTTTTAATCTGTCTTGCATCTCTTTGAATCTGTCTTGCATCTCTTTGAATCTGTCTAGTGTCTCTTTGAATCTGTATAGTGTCTCTTTGAAACTGTCTTGCATCTCTTTGAATCTGTCTAGTGTCTCTTTGAATCTGTCTAGTGTCTCTTTGAATCTGCCTTGCATCCCTTTGAATCTGTCTAGTGTCTCTTTGAATCTGTCTAGTTTCTCTTTGAATCTGTCTTGTGTCTCTTTGAATCTGTCTACTGTCTCTTTGAATCTGTCTTGCATCTCTTTGAATCTGTCTTGCATCTCTTTGAATCTGTCTAGTGTCTCTTTGAATCTGTCTAGTGTCTCTTTGAATCTGCTTTGCATCCCTTTGAACTTGTCTAGTGTCTCTTTGAATCTTTCTTTGAATTAGTCTGGCATCTCTTTGAATCTGTCTAGTGTCTCTTTGAATCTGTCTAGTGTCCCTTTGAATCTGTCTAGTGTCTCTTTGAATCTGCCTTGCATCCCTTTTTATCTGTCTAGTGTCTCCTTGAATCTGTCTTGCATCCCTTTGAATCTGTCTAGTGTCTCTTTGAATCTGTCTAGTGTCCCTTTGAATCTGTCTAGTGTCTCTTTGAATCTGCCTTGCATCCCTTTTTATCTGTCTAGTGTATCCTTGATGTCTTGCATCCCTTTGAATCTGTCTAGTGTCTCTTTGAATCTGTCTAGTGTCCCTTTGAATCTGTCTAGTGTCTCTTTGAATCTGCCTTGCATCCCTTTTTATCTGTCTAGTGTCTCCTTGAATCTGTCTTGCATCCCTTTGAACCTGTCTAGTGTCTCTTTGAATCTTTCTTTGAATTTGTCTGGCATCTCTTTGAATCTGTCTAGTGTCTCTTTGAATCTGTCTAGTGTCCCTTTGAATCTGTCTAGTGTCTCTTTGAATCTGCCTTGCATCCCTTTGAATCTGTCTAGTGTCTCTTTGAATCCGTCTAGTGTCTCTTTGAATCTGTCTAGTGTCTCTTTGAATCTGTCTACTGTCTCTTTTAATCTGTCTTGCATCTCTTTGAATCTGTCTTGCATCTCTTTGAATCTGTCTAGTGTCTCTTTGAATCTGTATAGTGTCTCTTTGAAACTGTCTTGCATCTCTTTGAATCTGTCTAGTGTCTCTTTGAATCTGTCTAGTGTCTCTTTGAATCTGCCTTGCATCCCTTTGAATCTGTCTAGTGTCTCTTTGAATCTGTCTAGTTTCTCTTTGAATCTGTCTTGTGTCTCTTTGAATCTGTCTACTGTCTCTTTGAATCTGTCTTGCATCTCTTTGAATCTGTCTTGCATCTCTTTGAATCTGTCTAGTGTCTCTTTGAATCTGTCTAGTGTCTCTTTGAATCTGCTTTGCATCCCTTTGAACTTGTCTAGTGTCTCTTTGAATCTTTCTTTGAATTAGTCTGGCATCTCTTTGAATCTGTCTAGTGTCTCTTTGAATCTGTCTAGTGTCCCTTTGAATCTGTCTAGTGTCTCTTTGAATCTGCCTTGCATCCCTTTTTATCTGTCTAGTGTCTCCTTGAATCTGTCTTGCATCCCTTTGAATCTGTCTAGTGTCTCTTTGAATCTGTCTAGTGTCCCTTTGAATCTGTCTAGTGTCTCTTTGAATCTGCCTTGCATCCCTTTTTATCTGTCTAGTGTATCCTTGATGTCTTGCATCCCTTTGAATCTGTCTAGTGTCTCTTTGAATCTGTCTAGTGTCCCTTTGAATCTGTCTAGTGTCTCTTTGAATCTGCCTTGCATCCCTTTTTATCTGTCTAGTGTCTCCTTGAATCTGTCTTGCATCCCTTTGAACCTGTCTAGTGTCTCTTTGAATCTTTCTTTGAATTTGTCTGGCATCTCTTTGAATCTGTCTAGTGTCTCTTTGAATCTGTCTAGTGTCCCTTTGAATCTGTCTAGTGTCTCTTTGAATCTGCCTTGCATCCCTTTTTATCTGTCTAGTGTCTCCTTGAATCTGTCTTGCATCCCTTTGAATCTGTCTAGTGTCTCTTTGAATCTGCTTTGCAGCCCTTTGAACATGTCTAGTGTCTCTTTGAATCTTTCTTTGAATTTTTCTGGCATCTCTTTCAATCTGTCTAGTGTCTCTTTGAATCTGTCTAGTGTCCCTTTGAATGTGTCTAGTGTCTCTTTGAATCTGCCTTGCATCCCTTTTTATCTGTCTAGTGTCTCCTTGAATCTGTCTTGCATCCCTTTGAATCAGTCTAGTGTCTCTTTGAATCTGTCTAGTGTCTCTTTGAATCTGTCTTGCATCTCTTTGAATCTGTCTAGTGTCTCGTTGAATCTGTCTAGTGTCTCTTTGAATCTGCCTTGCATCCCTTTGAATCTGTCTAGTGTCTCTTTGAATCTGTCTAGTGTCTCTTTGAATCTATCTAGTGTCTCTTTGAATCTGTCTACTGTCTCTTTGAATCTGTCTTGCATCTCTTTGAATCTGTCTAGTGTCTCTTTGAATCTGTCTAGTGTCTCTTTGAATCTGTCTAGTGTCTCTTTGAATCTGTCCACTGTCTCTTTGAATCTGTCTTGCATCTCTTTGAATCTGTCTTGCATCTCTTTGAATCTGTCTAGTGTCTCTTTGAATCTGTCTAGTGTCTCTTTGAATCTGTCTACTGTCTCTTTGAATCTGTCTTGCATCTCTTTGAATCTGTCTTGCATCTCTTTGAATCTGTCTAGTGTCTCTTTGAATCTGTCTAGTGTCTCTTTGAATCTGTCTTGCATCTCTTTGAATCTGTCTAGTGTCTCTTTGAATCTGTCTAGTGTCTCTTTGAATCTGCCTTGCATCCCTTTTTATCTGTCTAGTGTCTCCTTGAATCTGTCTTGCATCCCATTGAACCTGTCTAGTGTCTCTTTGAATCTTTCTTTGAATTTGTCTGGCATCTCTTTGAATCTGTCTAGTGTCTCTTTGAATCTGTCTAGTGTCCCTTTGAATCTGTCTAGTGTCTCTTTGAATCCGCCTTGCATCCCTTTTTATCTGTCTAGTGTCTCCTTGAATCTGTCTTGCATCCCTTTGAATCTGTCTAGTGTCTCTTTGAATCTGCTTTGCATCCCTTTGAACCTGTCTAGTGTCTCTTTGAATCTTTCTTTGAATTTGTCTGGCATCTCTTTCAATCTGTCTAGTGTCTCTTTGAATCTGTCTAGTGTCCCTTTGAATCTGTCTAGTGTCTCTTTGAATCTGCCTTGCATCCCTTTTTATCTGTCTAGTGTCTCCTTGAATCTGTCTTGCATCCCTTTGAATCAGTCTAGTGTCTCTTTGAATCTGTCTAGTGTCCCTTTGAATCTGTCTAGTGTCCCTTTGAATCTGTCTAGTGTCTCTTTGAATCCGCCTTGCATCCCTTTTTATCTGTCTAGTGTCTCCTTGAATCTGTCTTGCATCCCTTTGAACCTGTCTAGTGTCTCTTTGAATCTGTATAGTTTCTATTTGAATCTGCCTTGCATCCCTTTGAATCTGTCTAGTGTCTCTTTGAATCTGTCTAGTGTCTCTTTGAATCTGTCTAGTGTCTCTTTGAATCTGTCTAGTGTCTCTTTGAATCTGTCTAGTGTCTCCTTTAATCTGTCAAGTGTCTCTTTGAATCTGTCTACTGTCCCTTTGAATCTGTCTTGCATCTCTTTTAATCTGTCTTGCATCTCTTTGAATCTGTCTAGTGTCTCTATGAATCTGTCTAGTGTCCCTTTGAATCTGTCTAGTGTCTCTTTGAATCTGCCTTGCATCCCTTTTTATCTGTCTAGTGTCTCTTTGAATCTGTCTAGTGTCTCTTTGAATCTGTCTAGTGTCTCTTTGAATCTGTCCACTGTCTCTTTGAATCTGTCTTGCATCTCTTTGAATCTGTCTTGCATCTCTTTGAATCTGTCTAGTGTCTCTTTGAATCTGTCTAGTGTCTCTTTGAATCTGTCTACTGTCTCTTTGAATCTGTCTTGCATCTCTTTGAATCTGTCTTGCATCTCTTTGAATCTGTCTAGTGTCTCTTTGAATCTGTCTAGTGTCTCCTCGAATCTGTCTTGCATCTCTTTGAATCTGTCTAGTGTCTCTTTGAATCTGTCTAGTGTCTCTTTGAATCTGCCTTGCATCCCTTTTTATCTGTCTAGTGTCTCCTTGAATCTGTCTTGCATCCCATTGAACCTGTCTAGTGTCTCTTTGAATCTGTATAGTGTCTCTTTGAATCTGCCTTGCATCCCTTTGAATCTGTCTAGTGTCTCTTTGAATCTGTCTTGCATCTCTTTGAATCTGTCTAGTGTCTCTTTGAATCTGCCTTGCATCCCTTTGAATCTGTCTAGTGTCTCTTTGAATCCGTCTAGTGTCTCTTTGAATCTGTCTAGTGTCTCTTTGAATCTGTCTACTGTCTCTTTTAATCTGTCTTGCATCTCTTTGAATCTGTCTAGTGTCTCTTTGAATCTGTCTAGTGTCTCTTTGAATCAGCTTTGCATCCCTTTGAACTTGTCTAGTGTCTCTTTGAATCTGCCTTGCATCCCTTTGAATCTGTCTAGTGTCTCTTTGAATCTGTCTAGTTTCTCTTTGAATCTGTCTTGTGTCTCTTTGAATCTGTCTACTGTCTCTTTGAATCTGTCTTGCATCTCTTTGAATCTGTCTTGCATCTCTTTGAATCTGTCTAGTGTCTCTTTGAATCTGTCTAGTGTCTCTTTGAATCAGCTTTGCATCCCTTTGAACTTGTCTAGTGTCTCTTTGAATCTTTCTTTGAATTAGTCTGGCATCTCTTTGAATCTGTCTAGTGTCTCTTTGAATCTGTCTAGTGTCCCTTTGAATCTGTCTAGTGTCTCTTTGAATCTGCCTTGCATCCCTTTTTATCTGTCTAGTGTCTCCTTGAATCTGTCTTGCATCCCTTTGAATCTGTCTAGTGTCTCTTTGAATCCGTCTAGTGTCCCTTTGAATCTGTCTAGTGTCTCTTTGAATCTGCCTTGCATCCCTTTTTATCTGTCTAGTGTATCCTTGATGTCTTGCATCCCTTTGAATCTGTCTAGTGTCTCTTTGAATCTGTCTAGTGTCCCTTTGAATCTGTCTAGTGTCTCTTTGAATCTGCCTTGCATCCCTTTTTATCTGTCTAGTGTCTCCTTGAATCTGTCTTGCATCCCTTTGAACCTGTCTAGTGTCTCTTTGAATCTTTCTTTGAATTTGTCTGGCATCTCTTTGAATCTGTCTAGTGTCTCTTTGAATCTGTCTAGTGTCCCTTTGAATCTGTCTAGTGTCTCTTTGAATCTGCCTTGCATCCCTTTTTATCTGTCTAGTGTCTCCTTGAATCTGTCTTGCATCCCTTTGAATCTGTCTAGTGTCTCTTTGAATCTGCTTTGCAGCCCTTTGAACATGTCTAGTGTCTCTTTGAATCTTTCTTTGAATTTTTCTGGCATCTCTTTCAATCTGTCTAGTGTCTCTTTGAATCTGTCTAGTGTCCCTTTGAATGTGTCTAGTGTCTCTTTGAATCTGCCTTGCATCCCTTTTTATCTGTCTAGTGTCTCCTTGAATCTGTCTTGCATCCCTTTGAATCAGTCTAGTGTCTCTTTGAATCTGTCTAGTGTCTCTTTGAATCTGTCTTGCATCTCTTTGAATCTGTCTAGTGTCTCTTTGAATCTGTCTAGTGTCTCTTTGAATCTGCCTTGCATCCCTTTGAATCTGTCTAGTGTCTCTTTGAATCTGTCTAGTGTCTCTTTGAATCTATCTAGTGTCTCTTTGAATCTGTCTACTGTCTCTTTGAATCTGTCTTGCATCTCTTTGAATCTGTCTAGTGTCTCTTTGAATCTGTCTAGTGTCTCTTTGAATCTGTCTAGTGTCTCTTTGAATCTGTCCACTGTCTCTTTGAATCTGTCTTGCATCTCTTTGAATCTGTCTTGCATCTCTTTGAATCTGTCTAGTGTCTCTTTGAATCTGTCTAGTGTCTCCTTGAATCTGTCTTGCATCCCTTTGAATCAGTCTAGTGTCTCTTTGAATCTGTCTAGTGTCTCTTTGAATCTGTCTTGCATCTCTTTGAATCTGTCTAGTGTCTCTTTGAATCTGTCTAGTGTCTCTTTGAATCTGCCTTGCATCCCTTTGAATCTGTCTAGTGTCTCTTTGAATCTGTCTAGTGTCTCTTTGAATCTATATAGTGTCTCTTTGAATCTGTCTACTGTCTCTTTGAATCTGTCTTGCATCTCTTTGAATCTGTCTAGTGTCTCTTTGAATCTGTCTAGTGTCTCTTTGAATCTGTCTAGTGTCTCTTTGAATCTGTCCACTGTCTCTTTGAATCTGTCTTGCATCTCTTTGAATCTGTCTTGCATCTCTTTGAATCTGTCTAGTGTCTCTTTGAATCTGTCTAGTGTCTCTTTGAATCTGTCTACTGTCTCTTTGAATCTGTCTTGCATCTCTTTGAATCTGTCTTGCATCTCTTTGAATCTGTCTAGTGTCTCTTTGAATCTGTCTAGTGTCTCTTTGAATCTGTCTTGCATCTCTTTGAATCTGTCTAGTGTCTCTTTGAATCTGTCTAGTGTCTATTTGAATCTGCCTTGCATCCCTTTGAATCTGTCTAGTGTCTCTTTGAATCTGTCTAGTGTCTCTTTGAATCTGTCTAGTGTCTCTTTGAATCTGTCTAGTGTCTCTTTGAATCTGTCTAGTGTCTCCTTTAATCTGTCAAGTGTCTCTTTGAATCTGTCTACTGTCCCTTTGAATCTGTCTTGCATCTCTTTTAATCTGTCTTGCATCTCTTTGAATCTGTCTAGTGTCTCTATGAATCTGTCTAGTGTCCCTTTGAATCTGTCTAGTGTCTCTTTGAATCTGCCTTGCATCCCTTTTTATCTGTCTAGTGTCTCTTTGAATCTGTCTAGTGTCTCTTTGAATCTGTCTAGTGTCTCTTTGAATCTGTCCACTGTCTCTTTGAATCTGTCTTGCATCTCTTTGAATCTGTCTTGCATCTCTTTGAATCTGTCTAGTGTCTCTTTGAATCTGTCTAGTGTCTCTTTGAATCTGTCTACTGTCTCTTTGAATCTGTCTTGCATCTCTTTGAATCTGTCTTGCATCTCTTTGAATCTGTCTAGTGTCTCTTTGAATCTGTCTAGTGTCTCCTCGAATCTGTCTTGCATCTCTTTGAATCTGTCTAGTGTCTCTTTGAATCTGTCTAGTGTCTCTTTGAATCTGCCTTGCATCCCTTTTTATCTGTCTAGTGTCTCCTTGAATCTGTCTTGCATCCCATTGAACCTGTCTAGTGTCTCTTTGAATCTGTATAGTGTCTCTTTGAATCTGCCTTATATCCCTTTGAATCTGTCTAGTGTCTCTTTGAATCTGTCTTGCATCTCTTTGAATCTGTCTAGTGTCTCTTTGAATCTGCCTTGCATCCCTTTGAATCTGTCTAGTGTCTCTTTGAATCCGTCTAGTGTCTCTTTGAATCTGTCTAGTGTCTCTTTGAATCTGTCTACTGTCTCTTTTAATCTGTCTTGCATCTCTTTGAATCTGTCTTGCATCTCTTTGAATCTGTCTAGTGTCTCTTTGAATCTGTCTAGTGTCTCTTTGAAACTGTCTTGCATCTCTTTGAATCTGTCTAGTGTCTCTTTGAATCTGTCTAGTGTCTCTTTGAATCTGCCTTGCATCCCTTTGAATCTGTCTAGTGTCTCTTTGAATCTGTCTAGTTTCTCTTTGAATCTGTCTAGTGTCTCTTTGAATCTGTCTACTGTCTCTTTGAATCTGTCTTGCATCTCTTTGAATCTGTCTTGCATCTCTTTGAATCTGTCTAGTGTCTCTTTGAATCTGTCTAGTGTCTCTTTGAATCTGCTTTGCATCCCTTTGAACTTGTCTAGTGTCTCTTTGAATCTTTCTTTGAATTAGTCTGGCATCTCTTTGAATCTGTCTAGTGTCTCTTTGAATCTGTCTAGTGTCCCTTTGAATCTGTCTAGTGTCTCTTTGAATCTGCCTTGCATCCCTTTTTATCTGTCTAGTGTCTCCTTGAATCTGTCTTGCATCCCTTTGAATCTGTCTAGTGTCTCTTTGAATCTGTCTAGTGTCCCTTTGAATCTGTCTAGTGTCTCTTTGAATCTGCCTTGCATCCCTTTTTATCTGTCTAGTGTATCCTTGATGTCTTGCATCCCTTTGAATCTGTCTAGTGTCTCTTTGAATCTGTCTAGTGTCCCTTTGAATCTGTCTAGTGTCTCTTTGAATCTGCCTTGCATCCCTTTTTATCTGTCTAGTGTCTCCTTGAATCTGTCTTGCATCCCTTTGAACCTGTCTAGTGTCTCTTTGAATCTTTCTTTGAATTTGTCTGGCATCTCTTTGAATCTGTCTAGTGTCTCTTTGAATCTGTCTAGTGTCCCTTTGAATCTGTCTAGTGTCTCTTTGAATCTGCCTTGCATCCCTTTTTATCTGTCTAGTGTCTCCTTGAATCTGTCTTGCATCCCTTTGAATCTGTCTAGTGTCTCTTTGAATCTGCTTTGCAGCCCTTTGAACATGTCTAGTGTCTCTTTGAATCTTTCTTTGAATTTTTCTGGCATCTCTTTCAATCTGTCTAGTGTCTCTTTGAATCTGTCTAGTGTCCCTTTGAATGTGTCTAGTGTCTCTTTGAATCTGCCTTGCATCCCTTTTTATCTGTCTAGTGTCTCCTTGAATCTGTCTTGCATCCCTTTGAATCAGTCTAGTGTCTCTTTGAATCTGTCTAGTGTCTCTTTGAATCTGTCTTGCATCTCTTTGAATCTGTCTAGTGTCTCTTTGAATCTGTCTAGTGTCTCTTTGAATCTGCCTTGCATCCCTTTGAATCTGTCTAGTGTCTCTTTGAATCTGTCTAGTGTCTCTTTGAATCTATCTAGTGTCTCTTTGAATCTGTCTACTGTCTCTTTGAATCTGTCTTGCATCTCTTTGAATCTGTCTAGTGTCTCTTTGAATCTGTCTAGTGTCTCTTTGAATCTGTCTAGTGTCTCTTTGAATCTGTCCACTGTCTCTTTGAATCTGTCTTGCATCTCTTTGAATCTGTCTTGCATCTCTTTGAATCTGTCTAGTGTCTCTTTGAATCTGTCTACTGTCTCTTTGAATCTGTCTTGCATCTCTTTGAATCTGTCTTGCATCTCTTTGAATCTGTCTAGTGTCTCTTTGAATCTGTCTAGTGTCTCTTTGAATCTGTCTTGCATCTCTTTGAATCTGTCTAGTGTCTCTTTGAATCTGTCTAGTGTCTCTTTGAATCTGCCTTGCATCCCTTTTTATCTGTCTAGTGTCTCCTTGAATCTGTCTTGCATCCCATTGAACCTGTCTAGTGTCTCTTTGAATCTGTATAGTGTCTCTTTGAATCTGCCTTGCATCCCTTTGAATCTGTCTAGTGTCTCTTTGAATCTGTCTTGCATCTCTTTGAATCTGTCTAGTGTCTCTTTGAATCTGCCTTGCATCCCTTTGAATCTGTCTAGTGTCTCTTTGAATCCGTCTAGTGTCTCTTTGAATCTGTCTAGTGTCTCTTTGAATCTGTCTACTGTCTCTTTTAATCTGTCTTGCATCTCTTTGAATCTGTCTTGCATCTCTTTGAATCTGTCTAGTGTCTCTTTGAATCTGTCTAGTGTCTCTTTGAAACTGTCTTGCATCTCTTTGAAACTGTCTAGTGTCTCTTTGAATCTGTCTAGTGTCTCTTTGAATCTGCCTTGCATCCCTTTGAATCTGTCTAGTGTCTCTTTGAATCTGTCTAGTTTCTCTTTGAATCTGTCTAGTGTCTCTTTGAATCTGTCTACTGTCTCTTTGAATCTGTCTTGCATCTCTTTGAATCTGTCTTGCATCTCTTTGAATCTGTCTAGTGTCTCTTTGAATCTGTCTAGTGTCTCTTTGAATCTGTCTTGCATCTCTTTGAATCTGTCTAGTGTCTCTTTGAATCTGCTTTGCATCCCTTTGAACCTGTCTAGTGTCTCTTTGAATCTTTCTTTGAATTTTTTCTGGCATCTCTTTCAATCTGTCTAGTGTCTCTTTGAATCTGTCTTGCATCTCTTTGAATCTGTCTAGTGTCTCTTTGAATCTGTCTAGTGTCTCTTTGAATCTGCCTTGCATCCCTTTTTATCTGTCTAGTGTCTCCTTGAATCTGTCTTGCATCCCTTTGAATCAGTCTAGTGTCTCTTTGAATCTGTCTAGTGTCTCTTTGAATCTGTCTTGCATCTCTTTGAATCTGTCTAGTGTCTCTTTGAATCTGTCTAGTGTCTCTTTGAATCTGCCTTGCATCCCTTTGAATCTGTCTAGTGTCTCTTTGAATCTGTCTAGTGTCTATTTGAATCTATCTAGTGTCTCTTTGAATCTGTCTACTGTCTCTTTGAATCTGTCTTGCATCTCTTTGAATCTGTCTAGTGTCTCTTTGAATCTGTCTAGTGTTTCTTTGAATCTGTCTAGTGTCTCTTTGAATCTGTCCACTGTCTCTTTGAATCTGTCTTGCATCTCTTTGAATCTGTCTTGCATCTCTTTGAATCTGTCTAGTGTCTCTTTGAATCTGTCTAGTGTCTCTTTGAATCTGTCTACTGTCTCTTTGAATCTGTCTTGCATCTCTTTGAATCTGTCTTGCATCTCTTTGAATCTGTCTAGTGTCTCTTTGAATCTGTCTAGTGTCTCTTTGAATCTGTCTTGCATCTCTTTGAATCTGTCTAGTGTCTCTTTGAATCTGTCTAGTGTCTCTTTGAATCTGCCTTGCATCCCTTTTTATCTGTCTAGTGTCTCCTTGAATCTGTCTTGCATCCCACTGAACCTGTCTAGTGTCTCTTTGAATCTGTATAGTGTCTCTTTGAATCTGCCTTGCATCCCTTTGAATCTGTCTAGTGTCTCTTTGAATCTGTCTTGCATCTCTTTGAATCTGTCTAGTGTCTCTTTGAATCTGTCTTGCATCCCATTGAACCTGTCTAGTGTCTCTTTGAATCTGTATAGTGTCTCTTTGAATCTGCCTTGCATCCCTTTGAATCTGTCTAGTGTCTCTTTGAATCTGTCTTGCATCTCTTTGAATCTGTCTAGTGTCTCTTTGAATCTGCCTTGCATCCCTTTGAATCTGTCTAGTGTCTCTTTGAATCCGTCTAGTGTCTCTTTGAATCTGTCTAGTGTCTCTTTGAATCTGTCTACTGTCTCTTTTAATCTGTCTTGCATCTCTTTGAATCTGTCTTGCATCTCTTTGAATCTGTCTAGTGTCTCTTTGAATCTGTCTAGTGTCTCTTTGAAACTGTCTTGCATCTCTTTGAAACTGTCTAGTGTCTCTTTGAATCTGTCTAGTGTCTCTTTGAATCTGCCTTGCATCCCTTTGAATCTGTCTAGTGTCTCTTTGAATCTGTCTAGTTTCTCTTTGAATCTGTCTAGTGTCTCTTTGAATCTGTCTACTGTCTCTTTGAATCTGTCTTGCATCTCTTTGAATCTGTCTTGCATCTCTTTGAATCTGTCTAGTGTCTCTTTGAATCTGTCTAGTGTCTCTTTGAATCTGTCTTGCATCTCTTTGAATCTGTCTAGTGTCTCTTTGAATCTGTCTAGTGTCTCTTTGAATCTGCCTTGCATCCCTTTTTATCTGTCTAGTGTCTCCTTGAATCTGTCTAGTGTCTCTTTGAATCTGTCTAGTGTCTCTTTGAATCTGTCTAGTGTCTCTTTGAATCTGTCTAGTGTCTCTTTGAATCTGTCTAGTGTCTTTTTGAATCTGTCTAGTTTCTCTTTGAATCTGTCTAGTGTCTCTTTGAATCTGTCTAGTGTCTCTTTGCATCTGTTTTCTCGTTGCATCTAAAGCTCAAAGTGTAAAATCATGTTTCATACAAAGATACATTTCCTCTGATGGTCCTGTAAGAGGCCTCCTGCCTGCAGGGGGCGCTGTGGCTCCTCCCACTGACCTGTCGGAGGTGAACGTGCAGTTCAGGTGCTGCAGTCCTTCCTCCCACTGCCGCTGCAGAAGCACCAGCTGTTTGTCCTGGTGCTCCCGGAGTCGCTCTACGTGCTGCAGGTGGAGCTGCTGCACCTGGAGCGACTGATGCTCCGCCTCCTGCAGGTCTCGCTCCAGCCTCTGGAAACAAACAGGAAGAGTCAGGCTGAAAGGAAATGAAGTCACTGGAGCTTCCTCCTCCACAGTAAAGGACAGGAGCACATCTGTGTGACCTCAGCAGCGCCACCAACAGAGCAGATGGTATATTAAAATGTTCTTATTATTTTATACTTCACATCTTCTTCTTCATTTTGGACGTCCAGAGCAGCGTCTCACCTTGATGACATCATCCACGGCGTCCAGCTGTCTGTCAAACGTCTGACTGAGGACGTCGATGTCTTTCCGGAGCTCGGAGGCTCGAACCTGTCGGAGAATCGACCTCCAGCCGTCGTGGAGCTTCAGGAGGTTCACCGCCCGGTTCCTCTCCTCCTTCTGCAACTTGTCCTGAATCAGAAGCGTCAGATATCAGCTGCTCTGTGGAGTCCTGATCGACCTGATGCAGTTTTTAATCTAATTTACATTTACTTAGGAAAATATATCAGAAATATTCGTGACATTTTCTGAACATGGATCCCAGAAGTGAAGCCACATCATCTGTGTCGCCCCCTGGTGTCTGGCTGCAGTATAAGATCATATATATCCTCCGTGTTAGCAGATGGGACATGAAATGAAAAGTAGACGTCACTGAAGTTTGTTCAAGTGTTTCTTTTTAAAGAGCTTCACTTTCCACCTGGTCACAGAATTAACTTCCTTGTTAATTGATCATTTAGATTTTAGACATCAGATCCTCCACCAGCTCCATGTTTATTCTGATTTGATTCAGAGGATCAACATCTTCACATCATCGTCAACAAGCAGCCAAACCAAGACATGAAATGAATACACAATAATAAACAACACAATAAACACAAACAACAGAGGGAAACAAACAATCTCAACTCTACGAGTCCAGTTATCAGATGATTGAATCCAACACAGAGAAGGTTTCATACCTCGAGGAACAGAGCGAGTATCTCCTCTTTCTTCTTAGTGGTCTCCTCCTCAGCCTGAGCTCTCTGCTGCTGATACACAAGCTTCTCCTCCTCCGTCCTTCCTCCTTTACCTCCTCCTCCTCCTCCTCCTCCTCCTCTCTTTACTTTCCTCGGCATTATGTTCAATGTGTCACTGAAATAAAGTCCTCCAGGATAAATATCAGGTTTCAGTGTGAAACGAGGATTTAACAACTGAACCTGAAATAAACATGATGATGTCACCAGTTTAAAAAATACATGCTTAAAACAGAGAAACTGAAGAAAACTTCAATATGTACAAGATATTTGGAAAAAGTTTTTACAACAAACCAAGAAATTTACAGATGAAAAAGAATATTACTAATACTACTACAACTACTTATAATACTACTAATAATACTACTATTACTAATACTACTACTGCAATTACTAATACTACAACAACTACTAATACTACTACTAAAATAAAACGACGTTTCTTCAGGTAAAAAATTCGACTCGAAAAGTGACTAACGGTCCGTTACATGTAATAGAGTAGAAATACTTTGGTAGATGCAGGACTTTTATTTGTAATCGAGTATTTTTGGAAACTTCAACGTGTTTATTGGACCAAAGTTTCACCGCACGCGACTTGATGACGCAAGCGGAAGTAGAGTCGAGTAGTTTTTAGTAACTTACCTGTAAACCGTGATAAAACCTGAAGCACGTGACGAGTCCGACTGTCAACAAACAGGTCCTCGGTCTACATGGCAACACGCACACAACACACGTCACGTCCGGTCCGGACGAAGCAAACCGTCACGTGACCCCGTCCATAACAAATAACGTGGAATGGTGGAATGGATGTGGAAGTGACGTGTTTCCGTGATATTTATATCTATTAGGTAATTGATCAATATCCGCCTCGGGTGGTCAAAGGTCACTTTCTGAAGGTCAGTCTTAATAAAGTTGAAGAATTTAGTTTGAATGTTTTGTGTATTTTTGATTTTGAAGCTTTTGAAGCACAATCATGTTGTTGCTGTTTTGTGTGCTCTGCAGATTGGACACCAGGTGGCGACACCTCCCTGTAAAAACATGAGTTCTTTATTTGGAAACACGAGACGTTTACAAACAGAAGAGAATTCATACAAATGATCTTTTTCATGTTCTTTAAATTACATGATCATCACTTTCCTTTTCCAAAACTACAAACATTTAATAAACTGATTCTATGAAAGGGGAAATAATCATCTGTGTTAATGTCAAACAACAAGAAAGAACATGTCCACGGTTTTATTACTTATAGAAGTTTCTTTCTACAAAATCCCTTTGTAACGATATTAAAGTAAAAGTTTATTCTATTTTGGAGAAGGGTTTATATAAATACAATACAAAAAGAACATGTTCAAAGGATTTAACTCTGAGTTTTATTAGTTTGAGTGAATCAATAATTAAAAGTACAAATACTTGTGAATTAGTTTCTTCCCTCTAAGACAAAGTTCTGTAGAAATACATTATTATAATTATCATTGTGATGGACCAATTAAAAACATTTCGTTCACGTATAAACGAGAAAAAGGAATTTTGCACAATTGAAAATGTCACGTGCACTTTAAAGGTTTTGGAAAAAGCTCAAGTTTTATTTCAGATAAATGTTCTCAAGGAGAAGAAGATGAAACTCGGTGCTCTAGAGTTTTTCTTACAAAAGAGATAAAGTTATTAAAATACACATAAATAAACACGACCTGAAGCTCAGTCTGTTTTACTCAAAATGGAAAAGTTCAGAATCAATTCAACGTTTAAAAAAACCATCTAGTGTTTTTTATCCAGAGTCAAAGACGTTGGACAGAAAAAACATCAGAAACAAAATCTCCAGAAAACACGAGAAACATTTTGAGATAAATATCGTGCATCAGTCACAAGAAGTGAAATCTTCACATTTAACAAAAAACAATAAATTTATATAAATGTATAAAAAAAGAAATAAAATACATTTTTAATTTGTGTTATTATTCATTAATGATATTTTCTAAAGGAAAAAGTATCTGGACACGTTTTCTCATAATGAAATGTTATGTACAGGATCTCATATGAATTAAAGATACAGATATGAAGTCTGGTCAATAAGAAATAAACTGAAACATGAACAGTTATGAATCTGATCTCATTTTCACAGCAGATAATTTCTGCTCCAGTTTCCTCATAATGTTAATTTAATGAAGCATCTTAGATTCTGAACGATCTCAGAGCTAAAGCTCATAAGTTCATCTTCATCAGGGAATCGTTTCCATCTTTAATCTGTGGTTTGTCGAATGATCCAAGTTGTTTAATTATTAAAAGTTTTTCATAGTGTTCGATTTATATTTGAAAGATAATCTGAGTTGTTAAGTGAATGAGTTCATATGTGCTGAGGATCCAACGCCTCCTTCATCAAATAGAAAAAAGTTCTTAGTGTAAATCATATCTGTCCATGTTGTTAACGTGTGAAGGGTTTATTTACAGGTTGTGTGTTCGTGTGTGTGTGTGTGTGTGTGTGTGTGTGTGTGTGTGTGTGTGTGTGTGTGATTCTGAGAGAGGAAACTTCTATTTGGTTTAATTGATCAAAGTTTTGGTTTCATTTCAGTTTTTCAGTTTACAAACATGAGCATCTGTTTGTGTGTGTGTGTGTGTGTGTGTGTGTGTGTGTATCTGTGTGTGTCTGTGTGTGTGTGTGTGTGTGTGTCTGTGTGTGTGTGTGTGTGTGTGTCTGTGTGTGTGTGTGTGTGTGTGTGTCTGTGTGTGTGTGTGTGTGTGTGTGTTCTCAGTTGCTCTCGGTGAAGTCCCGGCAGATGCCCTTGACGATCAGAGGGATGAACTCCGTGAGGCCGGTGAAGTCTCTGGTAAAGAGGGTGTGTCCTTCTTTGGGCTCCGATGACATCGCTCTGAGGTCATCCAGGGGGGCCCAGGCCACGCCCACAGAGTAAATGGTGATGCCTGGTGATTGGTTGATGGATGAGATGGGAAGTAAACAATGACTGAACACAAACAGCTGTTGTTCTAACACACAGACACACACAGACACACACAGACACACACAGACACACACACAGACAAACACAGGCACACACAGACACACACACACAGACACACACACAGACACACACCTTGTTTCTGGGCCTCCAGCGCCGGGTGCCTCACGTCATCGTATGATTGGCCGTCTGTCACCACGATGAGGAAGTTGCGTCCTGGTCCCGTTCGTCTGGAGGAGAAACAACGAGAGGATCGACCTGTCGCTCACGAGCTGAATGATCATGACCTCCCCTGACCTCCACCTGACATCCCCTGACCTCCTGTGACCTCTCCTGACCTCCCCTGACCTCCACCTGACCTCCCCTGACCTCTCCTGACCTCCACCTGACCTCCCCTGACCTCCCCTGACCTCCCCTGACCTCCCCTGCCCTCCACTGACCTCCCTGACCTCCACGTGGCCGCCCCTGACCTCCCCTGACCTCCCGTGACCTCCACCTGACCTCCGTGACCTCCACCTGACGTCCACTTGACATCCCCTGACCTCCCTGACCTCCACCTGACCTCCCCTGACCTCCCGTGACCTCCACCTGACCTCCGTGACCTCCACCTGACGTCCACTTGACCTCCCCTGACCTCCCTGACCTCCACCTGACCTCCCCTGACCTCCCGTGACCTCCACCTGACGTCCACTTGACATCCCCTGACCTCCCTGACCTCCACCTGACCTCCCCTGACCTCCCGTGACCTCCACCTGACCTCCGTGACGTCCACTTGACCTCCCCTCACCTCCCCTGACCTCCCTGACCTCCACCTGACCTCCCATGACCTCCACCTGACCTCCGTGACCTCCACCTGACGTCCACTTGACCTCCTGTGACCTCCCCTGACCTCCCCTGACCTCCACCTGACCTCCACCTGACCTCCCCTGACCTCCCCTGGCCTCCCCTGACCTCCCCTGACCTCCAGCGGTCACCTGAACAGCTTGTTGGTGGTGTAGCTGATGGCCTCCCCTGTGGACGTCCCTCCACTCATGTAGCGGATCCTCTTCAGGGCGGTGATGGCCTCCTCCTTGTCGTGGTGATCGAACAGGCCGAACTCCAGCCGCTGCTCGTAGGTGAACTGCACCGCACCTGCACCGCGTCACAGTCAGTCAGCCAATCAGATCATCAGTGAATCATTAACACTTTCAGGAAATCAACGTGGAGCTCACCGACACGAGCGCCGACGTCCGAGACCTCGAAGCTCCTGGTGATTCCCACCAGGAAGTCCAGGACCAGCTGGAAGTTCCCCTCCCCCACACTGGAGGAGCCGTCGATCAGGAAACCGATGTTCACCGAGTTGTAGCAGGTTTTACCTGAAACACACAATCACACATTCAGAAGGATGACAAGTTGTGTGTCATATTTATTCTGCAACAACCATGTGTTACTATGTGTCTAGTTACTATGTGTTTAGTTACCATGTGTCTAGTTACTATGTGTTTAGTTACCATGTGTCTAGTTACTATGTGTCTAGTTACCATGTGTCTAGTTACTATGTGTCTAGTTACTATGTGTTTAGTTACCATGTGTCTAGTTACTATGTGTCTAGTTACCATGTGTCTAGTTACCATGTGTCTAGTTACCATGTGTCTAGTTACTATGTGTCTAGTTACCATGTGTTTAGTTACCATGTGTCTAGTTACTATGTGTCTAGTTACCATGTGTCGAGTTACCATGTGTTTAGTTACCATGTGTCTAGTTATCATGTGTCTAGTTACCATGTGTTTAGTTACAATGTGTCTAGTTACTATGTGTCTAGTTACCATGTGTTTAGTTACCATGTGTCTAGTTACTATGTGTCTAGTTACCATGTGTTTAGTTACCATGTGTCTAGTTACCATGTGTCTAGTTACCATGTGTCTAGTTACTATGTGTTTAGTTACTATGTGTCTAGTTACCATGTGTCTAGTTACCATGTGTCTAGTTACTATGTGTCTAGTTACCATGTGTCTAGTTACCATGTGTTTAGTTACCATGTGTTTAGTTACTATGTGTTTAGTTACCATGTGTCGAGTTACCATGTGTTTAGTTACCATGTGTCTAGTTACTATGTGTCTAGTTACCATGTGTTTAGTTACCATGTGTCTAGTTACCATGTGTCTAGTTACTATGTGTTTAGTT